>NW_021300845.1:0-1135 GCF_002162155.2 Triticum dicoccoides
TGAGTTGTGGATGCATAGATTAGTATGTCGAACCAAGTTCAACATATTTCTTCCGGATAACCCATGCAGAAAGGTAGAACTGGCAGAGTCACGATTTATGAATGGAGAACTCCTCAAGAGTACTCTAATTGTGATTTTTTTTTGATCCAATAAACATCTGCCATAAGTAGTTCATGGTATTTGGAAGAAGAAGATACCACGGACTTCAAGGACTATCGCAAAGGTTACTAATATCCTAAAGGCACTAGCAATTACTATCCACATGAAGTAGGTAGAGTGAATCTCGGGTTCAGAACCCAGGAGTAGAATACCTACTACTAAGTAGCATCACGGGATGCTTCCGAGAATAAAGGCCAGAATCTTCACACTAGGACACAAATCATGGCTAGACCACTAGATGATCCCCTAAGACACCTAGGGTCATAATACTAGCTCCAACATAATGTCAAGGCAATAAAATACCTCAACTCAACAATTAGTGTGATTGAGCTGGCATAAAGGAACATCGAAACCAGAGGGAAAGGATTTTGCAAATGCATCAGACTATTTAGAAACCTGGAATGACTCGGATAGCATAACGGCTATAATTGCTCAAAAAGATTTGAGACAATCACAAAAATGGTGGCATAACCACTCAGAAGCACAATATCAAGGTTCCGAGATCAACAATTAACATACGAAAGTAGTAGGAACTGAACTGAGACTTAAATCCAACAATCTTATAAGTCTACTGATTAGTAACACGTGATCCTAATAGAAAGAAGAGATAGCCTAGTTCTTAATCCCCGCAGGAAAGATAAGATAACTCAGATCAGAAGGGCATGAGGTATAAGGAGTAAAAAGAGCCTTACGTTCCATCCCACAATCAATTCCCTTATATAACTAAAGAATTTCTAGACTCAACTTCGACCAGTTTGGCTTGGTAATCCTACAGGCAGTCAAGCTCTGATACCAACGCTGTCAGGACCCCGACTCAATGCCACATCGATCTAGCATGTAACACCTCATATCACTTTGCGGCCTCACGCACGGTATCCCCACGGGTGTCGCATTACCTTTGCCCGGGACCGTTTGCGCCTTTTGGCACACGTATATGACAGTGTCGCTAGCATCCATATGATAAGGAGCCCGGGCT
>NW_021300846.1:0-1367 GCF_002162155.2 Triticum dicoccoides
TAAACTAGCATCCTATACTAAGCATTTAGGATTGCGGGTAAGGTATCAATGACTGTAGCAACAATGACAGGCTATGCAACAGAATAGGAGTAACCGAACAGTAACATGCTACACTACTCTAATGCAAGCAGTATAGAGAAGAATAGGCGATATCTGGTGATCAAGGGGGGGGGGGGCTTGCCTAGTTGCTCTGGCAAGGAGGGGTCGTCAACACCGTAGTCGAACTGGGGTCATCGGCAGCCTCGGGGTCTACCGGAAAGAAGTAACGGAGGGGGAACACAATAAATAACAGAGTAATCAAAGTATCACAAAGCGTAGCATGGTAATACGCGGTGCTAGACGTGACCTAACGTAGTAGGAGGTGATACAAGTGAAGGGGGGAAACATTCGGAAAAGTATCCCCGGTGTTTCACGTTTTCGGACAGATGAACCGGAGGTGAATGTTGCAGGTTCACTATGCTAGGGACGTATTGCGGACAAACGGGCTGCGTATTCGGATTCGCCTCGTCGTTCTGAGCAACTTTCATGTACAAAGTTTTTTCATCCGAGCTTCGATCTAATTTCTATGAATTTTCAAAGTTTTAAAGTTTTCCTGAATTATTATTAATTCGAAAATAAATGCGAAATACTAGGTGCACCCAGCTCTGGGTACACAGAAGTGTACCAGAGGGGCTGACATGTGGGTCCAGGGGGTTGGGTTGACCCAGTCGACATTTGACTGGTCAACATAGGAATAGTATAAGTGGGTCCCGTGTGTCATAGAGTTGGGCACTTTTTAATTTAATTTGTTACTTTAATTTACAGGGTCCACATGTCATAGGAACTACACCTAACCATTATTTATCCTAACTAGTACTACTAATCAGCTAACTAAACTAAACAGGGCCGGCCTCATCCAGAGAGTCAGCCGGCCATGCGCGCACACACACAACACACACACCTAGCTCATGGCCATGGCCATGCCCAGCCGTAGTAGTGGTCGGAGCAGAGCAGCATCAGCGAACAGTAAGTAGCCGAGGCTAAGCAGCAGTAAGTAGCAGCAGCGCATAGAGTTAGAGTAGCAGGGCAGCACAGCAGGAAGCAGCAGCGGCAGTAGCCGAGCAGCAACAGCAACGGCACTGCAAGGAGAAGCAGCAGCAGGGCAAGCGCCGGAGCAGTGGGCGGTGCAGGCGCACGTCCAGGGCGCAGCGGGCGCACGCATGCGTGGCCGGACGCGGCCAGGGGACGGCTGACGCGCAGCTGGTGGCGGCCAGGGGCGTGGCGGGGCGCAAGCTCCATACATGGCGGCCGAATTGCGGGGTGGCTAAACGGCGACGGATCGAGGGGGCGAGCAGGGGGAGCGGGCAGAGGAGCTCACAGTGAGCTCG
>NW_021300847.1:0-1402 GCF_002162155.2 Triticum dicoccoides
AGGCCAGTTTTAGAATTCTTTGACTCCTCATATCAACTCGGAATTGAGTGATTCTTTTTGCATTGGAAAGCTTGAGTTAGTAGTATTCTTTGAAAGAATTTATCAGAAAATTGTCTCAAACTTTTCAAGAGGAAAGTTGGAGAGAGAGTTGTTGTATATCCTGCTTGGCAGTTGTTTTTCATCATTATCTTCACTGCCGTTGTGATCTTCACTTATATCTTACTGTCAAGAGCTACTTAGTATCCTTCATTGATGCTAGTTGTGCTACGCCGTGACCTCATTAGTGTTCTAGGCTCGCGTCTCTAGTACGGTCTAGCCTAGGACCAGCACAGTACCGTCGTTGAGCGTTTATTCAACATTGCATCTTTGAATTGATTATTGCTAATCTTTTGCTACCATATATAGCCAACCCAGCTCCACATATTTCTACACCGTGTATACGTACGCTCCCATGGCAATCGCTTTACTCAATATTCGGAGTTACTTGACACCGCTGGTTGCCGATCACCGCCTGCTGCATGGTAAGAACTTGTAAGACATTGATATTTGCTTTACTGTGAGCGTTTTACCACCACATCCTAGTAGTTATAGGAATATTATTTTTGGGTTTTGTTTCTTGTTCTACTAATCATGACAGGATCCAGAGTCAATTCATGGGCTTTGTCGATCGCGGGAGACGTGCCACCACCTTTGCAAATACCACAACCGTCACGAGAGGTGCACAAACATTCAAATGCACATGATCAGGTTAATGTATCTATACCACCATTTAATGGCCGTTTTAAACCTGCTTTATATATTGAATGGGAGTTCGACATAAAAAACATATTTGCTTCCCATAATTTCGATGAACATAAAAAGGTTAAGGTTGCGGTTGGTTCTTTCACTGGTTATGCTTTGGTTTGGTGGAGTGAATATTGTCGGTTACACCCTGATTATATACCTACTACTTGCGATGATTTGAAACTTGCCATGCGACATACTTTCGTCCCTGCTTATTATACTCGTGACATGATTAAGAAGTTGCAACACTTAAAACAAGGTAGTGAAACTGTAACAAAATATTATGATGATTTACAAACTACCTTGTTGCATTCCTCTTTAGAAGAAAGTGAAGATGATTTTATGGATAGATTTTGGGGAGGATTAAACCGTGATATTCAAGAGATACTAATTCATGAAGAGTGTTATCCTATGGACCATTTGTTTCATCTTGCTTGCAAAGCTGAACAGGAAATAAAACGACGTGTTGGCCACGAGGAGAACAAGCGCACGGTGCACATTCCAAGAATTGATATGATTGTTCCTTCAACTACTAGGCATACTATGACAACCACATCCGTTGTTGTCAGGACTACATCACCTCCACCATGTGACACATCGCCCCCGAGAGTGGCTACAT
>NW_021300848.1:0-1064 GCF_002162155.2 Triticum dicoccoides
TCATATAATCCAAACTTAGTTTTGAATGCTGTTTTCCATTCATCTCCCAATTTCATACGAATTTGATGGTATCCACTACGTAAATCAACTTTGGAGAATATTGTAGAGCCACTCAATTCATCAAGCATATCATCTAGCCTAGGAATAGGATGACGATAACGAATAGTAATATTATTAATGCCTCTACAATCAACACACATACGTGATGTACCATCCTTTTTCGGCACTAGAATAATAGGAACAGCACAAGGACTAAGGGATTCGCGTATATAACCTTTGTCGAGAAGCTCTTGTACTTGACGCATAATCTCCTTCGTCTCCTCTGGATTGGTACGGTATGGTGCACGGTTTGGCAGTGAAGCACCGGGAATTAAGTCAATCTGATGGTCAATCCCTCGAATAGGCGGTAATCCCGGTGGCACGTCTTGTGGAAAGACGTCAGCGAACTCCTGCAAAATGTTAGTGACAGCAGGAGGCAAAGAGGAAGGCACGTCCTCGAATGAAAATAATGCCTCTTTGCACACAAAAGCATAGCAAACAGATTTGCTGAAATCTAGCTCATCAATATCAGATTTGGTGGCAAATAAACATGCACTTTTCAATTTACTTTCAGAAGCAACACTAGATGGTTTATTATTAGGCTTCATTTGTTGCTCAAATTCTTTTGCCACAATCTGATTTTCACTCTTATTCGTCTCCTGTTTTGCTTTATTAGCTCTATTAATATCATCTTTCAAAATGGAATCAGGAGTCATAGGAAGCAAAGTAATATTTTTATCATTATGAACAAGAGTATAGTGATTGTTTCTACCATGGTGTACAGAATTTTTATCAAATTGCCATGGTCTACCAAGTAATAAGGAACATGCTTGCATAGGTACCACATCACAATCAACATAATCAGCATATGTAGAGATACTAAAATGCACACGAACAGTACGTGTTACCTTAACCTTGCCGCTGTTGTTGAACCATTGGATGTAGTAAGGATGTGGATGTGGTCTTGTGGTGAGAGAAAGCTTCTCGACCATCTCCATGCTAGCCAAGTTGTTGCAGCTCCCTCC
>NW_021300849.1:0-1330 GCF_002162155.2 Triticum dicoccoides
AGGACCTTTATACTGCTTCGGAGGCATGCCGTCTTTTTCGTGCAAACGTTGCAGGTCCTCCCGTGCCTCAGGTATATCTTTTGTCTTCCCATACACGCCCAGGAAGCCTAGCAGGTTCACGCAAAGGTTCTTCGTCACGTGCATCACGTCGATTGAAGAGCGGACCTCTAGGTCTTTCCAGTAGGGTAGGTCCCAAAATATAGATTTCTTCTTCCACATGGGTGCGTGTCTCTCAGCGTCATTCGGAACAGCTAGTCCACCGGGACCCTTTCCAAAGATTACGTAGTGTAAATCATTGACCATAGCAAGTACGTGATCACCGGTACGCATGGCGGGCTTCTTCCGGTGATCTGCCTCGCCTTTGAAATGCTTGCCTTTCTTTCGACATTGATGGTTGGTCGGAAGAAATCGACGATGGCCCAGGTACACATTCTTCCTGCATTTGTCCAGGTATATACTTTCAGTGTCATCTAAACAGTGCGTGCATGCGTGGTATCCTTTGTTTGTCTGTCCTGAAAGGTTACTGAGAGCGGGCCAATCATTAATGGTCACGAACAGTAACGCCTTAAGGTTAAATTCCTCCTGTCTGTGCTCATCCCACGTACGTACACCGTTTCCATTCCATAGCTGTAAAAGTTCTTCAACTAATGGCCTTAGGTACACATCAATGTCGTTGCCGGGTTGCTTAGGGCCTTGGATGAGAACTGGCATCATAATGAACTTCCGCTTCATGCACATCCAAGGAGGAAGGTTATACATACATAGAGTCACGGGCCAGGTGCTGTGATTGCTGCTCTGCTCCCCGAAAGGATTAATGCCATCCGTGCTTAAAGCAAACCATACATTCCTTGGGTCCTTTGCAAACTCATCCCAGTACTTCCTCTCGATTTTTCTCCACTGCGACCCGTCAGCGGGTGCTCTCAACTTCCCATCTTTCTTTCGGTTCTCACTGTGCCATCGCATCAACTTGGCATGCTCTTCGTTTCTGAACAGACGTTTCAACCGTGGTATTATAGGAGCATACCACATCACCTTCGCAGGAACCCTCTTCCTGGGGGGCTCGCCGTCAACATCACCAGGGTCATCTCGTCTGATCTTATACCGCAATGCACTGCATACCGGGCATGCGTTCAGATCCTTGTATGCACCGCGGTAGAGGATGCAGTCATTAGGGCATGCATGTATCTTCTCCACCTCCAATCCTAGAGGGCATACGACCTTCTTTGCTGCGTATGTACTGTCGGGCAATTTGTTATCCTTTGGAAGCTTCTTCTTCAATATTTTCAGTAGCTTCTCAAATCCTTTGTCAGCCACAGCATTCTCTGCCTTC
>NW_021300850.1:0-854 GCF_002162155.2 Triticum dicoccoides
GGACGCCCAAACGGTGAGTAATAGTGCACGAAACGGACGAGAATTGGCCAAAATTGCGAGTGTTTATGACCGACACGTAAATGCACCCCGGAGTTCGTCAATCGTGGAAATCACTCCGGGACCCCAAAACTAAGTAATAATCCAAGAAATGGGCCATAATCGGCCCAAAGTGCGCTTGTTGATGATCGACACATAAGCGCACCATGGGGTCAAACAACCGTGGAAATCACTTCGGGGCCCCAAAATGGTGAGTAATAGTCCATGAAATGGGCCAGAATCTGCCAAAACTGTGAGTGTTGATGACCGACACGTAAACGGACCTTATGGTTCAACCACCATGGAATCGCTTCGGGACCCCTAAATGATGAGTAATAGTCCATGAATCGCGTCAGAATTGGCCAAAACTGTGAGTCTTGGCGACAGAGACGCAAACGCACCCCGGGGATTGTAAATCATGGAAATCGCTCAGGGACACCAAAACGGTGAGGAATAGTACACAAAACGGACCAGAAACTGGCCAAAATTGTGAGTGTCATTGACCGACACGTAAACGCACCACGGGGTTCATAAATCGTGGAAATCACGCTTGGACACAAAAACAGAGTAATAGTCCAAGAAACGGGCCAGAATCGAACAAAACTGTGAGTGTTGATGACCGACACGTAAACGGACCTTAGGGTTCAACCACCATGGAATCGCTTCGGGACCCCTAAATGATGAGTAATAGTCCATGAATCGCGTCAGAATTGGCCAAAACTGTGAGTGTTGGCGACAGAGACACAAACGCACCCCGGGGATTGTAAATCGTGGAAATCGCTCTGGGACGCCAAAACGGTGAGTAATAGTACACAAAA
>NW_021300850.1:1240-7385 GCF_002162155.2 Triticum dicoccoides
AAACGGGCCAGAACCGGCCAAAACTGTGAGTGTTAATGACCGACACGTAAATGCACCCTGCGGTTCGTTAACCGTGGAAATCACTCCGGGGCCCCAAAACAGTGAGTAATAGTCCATGAAACAGGCAGAATCAGCCAAAACTGTGAGTGTTGATGACTAACACGTAAGTGCGCCTTGGGGATCAACCACTATGGAAATCACTTCAGGACTAGAGAACGGTGACTAAAAGTCCACAAAATGCGTTAGAATTGGCCAAAACTGTGAGTGTTCATAACCAACACGTAAGCGCACCCAGGGGTTCGTTAATCGTGGAAATTATTTCGGGGCCCCAAAACAATGAGTAATTGTCCATGAAACGGGCCAGAATTGGCCAAAACTACTAGTATTGATGACCGACATGTAAACGCACCCCGCCGTTCGTTAATCGTGGAAATCACACCGGGGCCCCAAGACAGTGAGTGTTGATGACCGACACCTAAACGCACCTTAGGGTTCAACAACTATGGAAATCGCTTTGGGACCCCTAAATGGTGAGTAATAGCCCACGAATCGCGTCAGAATTGGCCAAAACTGTGAGTGTTGACGACAGACACGCAAACGCACACCAGGGATTGTCAATCGTGGAAATCGCTCTAGGACGCCCAAACGGTGAGTAATAGTGCACGAAACGGACGAGAATTGGCCAAAATTGCGAGTGTTTATGACCGACACGTAAATGCACCCCGGAGTTCGTCAATCGTGGAAATCACTCCGGGACCCCAAAACTAAGTAATAATCCAAGAAATGGGCCATAATCGGCCCAAAGTGCGCTTGTTGATGATCGACACATAAGCGCACCATGGGGTCAAACAACCGTGGAAATCACTTCGGGGCCCCAAAATGGTGAGTAATAGTCCATGAAATGGGCCAGAATCTGCCAAAACTGTGAGTGTTGATGACCGACACGTAAACGGACCTTATGGTTCAACCACCATGGAATCGCTTCGGGACCCCTAAATGATGAGTAATAGTCCATGAATCGCGTCAGAATTGGCCAAAACTGTGAGTCTTGGCGACAGAGACGCAAACGCACCCCGGGGATTGTAAATCATGGAAATCGCTCAGGGACGCCAAAACGGTGAGTAATAGTACACAAAACGGACCAGAAACTGGCCAAAATTGTGAGTGTCATTGACCGACACGTAAACGCACCACGGGGTTCATAAATCGTGGAAATCACGCTTGGACACAAAAACAGAGTAATAGTCCAAGAAACGGGCCAGAATCGAACAAAACTGTGAGTGTTGATGACCGACACGTAAACGGACCTTAGGGTTCAACCACCATGGAATCGCTTCGGGACCCCTAAATGATGAGTAATAGTCCATGAATCGCGTCAGAATTGGCCAAAACTGTGAGTGTTGGCGACAGAGACACAAACGCACCCCGGGGATTGTAAATCGTGGAAATCGCTCTGGGACGCCAAAACGGTGAGTAATAGTACACAAAACGGACCAGAAATTGGCCAAAATTGTGAGTGTCATTGACCGACACGTAAATGCACCACGGGGTTCGTAAATCGTGGAAATCACGCTTGGACCCAAGAACAGAGTAGTAGTCCAAGAAACGGGCCAGAACCGGCCAAAACTGTGAGTGTTAATGACCGACACGTAAATGCACCCTGCGGTTCGTTAACCGTGGAAATCACTCCGGGGCCCCAAAACAGTGAGTAATAGTCCATGAAACAGGCAGAATCAGCCAAAACTGTGAGTGTTGATGACTAACACGTAAGTGCGCCTTGGGGATCAACCACTATGGAAATCACTTCAGGACTAGAGAACGGTGACTAAAAGTCCACAAAATGCGTTAGAATTGGCCAAAACTGTGAGTGTTCATAACCAACACGTAAGCGCACCCAGGGGTTCGTTAATCGTGGAAATTATTTCGGGGCCCCAAAACAATGAGTAATTGTCCATGAAACGGGCCAGAATTGGCCAAAACTACTAGTATTGATGACCGACATGTAAACGCACCCCGCCGTTCGTTAATCGTGGAAATCACACCGGGGCCCCAAGACAGTGAGTGTTGATGACCGACACCTAAACGCACCTTAGGGTTCAACAACTATGGAAATCGCTTTGGGACCCCTAAATGGTGAGTAATAGCCCACGAATCGCGTCAGAATTGGCCAAAACTGTGAGTGTTGACGACAGACACGCAAACGCACACCGGGGATTGTCAATCGTGGAAATCGCTCTGGGACGCCCAAACGGTGAGTAATAGTGCACGAAACGGACGAGAATTGGCCAAAATTGCGAGTGTTTATGACCGACACGTAAATGCACCCCGGAGTTCGTCAATCGTGGAAATCACTCCGGGACCCCAAAACTAAGTAATAATCCAAGAAATGGGCCATAATCGGCCCAAAGTGCGCTTGTTGATGATCGACACGTAAGCGCACCATGGGGTCAAACAACCGTGGAAATCACTTCGGGGCCCCAAAATGGTGAGTAATAGTCCATGAAATGGGCCAGAATCTGCCAAAACTGTGAGTGTTGATGACCGACACGTAAACGGACCTTAGGGTTCAACCACCATGGAATCGCTTCGGGACCCCTAAATGATGAGTAATAGTCCATGAATCGCGTCAGAATTGGCCAAAACTGTGAGTCTTGGCGACAGAGACGCAAACGCACCCCGGGGATTGTAAATCATGGAAATCGCTCTGGGACGCCAAAACGGTGAGTAATAGTACACAAAACGGACCAGAAACTGGCCAAAATTGTGAGTGTCATTGATCGACACGTAAACGCACCACGGGGTTCATAAATCGTGGAAATCACGCTTGGACACAAAAACAGAGTAATAGTCCAAGAAACGGGCCAGAATCGAACAAAACTGTGAGTGTTGATGACCGACACGTAAACGGACCTTAGGGTTCAACCACCATGGAATCGCTTCGGGACCCCTAAATGATGAGTAATAGTCCATGAATCGTGTCAGAATTGGCCAAAACTATGAGTGTTGGCGACAGAGACACAAACGCACCCCGGGGATTGTAAATCGTGGAAATCGCTCTGGGACGCCAAAACGGTGAGTAATAGTACACAAAACGGACCAGAAATTGGCCAAAATTGTGAGTGTCATTGACCGACACGTAAATGCACCACGGGGTTCGTAAATCGTGGAAATCACGCTTGGACCCAAGAACAGAGTAGTAGTCCAAGAAACGGGCCAGAACCGGCCAAAACTGCGAGTGTTGATGACCGACACGTAAATGCACCCTGCGGTTTGTTAACCGTGGAAATCACTCCGGGGCCCCAAAACAGTGAGTAATAGTCCATGAAACAGGCCAGAATCAGCCAAAACTGTGAGTGTTGATGACTAACACGTAAGTGCGCCTTGGGGATCAACCACTATGGAAATCACTTCAGGACTAGAAAACGGTGACTAAAAGTCCACAAAATGCGTTAGAATTGGCCAAAACTGTGAGTGTTCATAACCTACACGTAAGCGCACCCAGGGGTTCGTTAATCATGGAAATTATTTCGGGGCCCCAAAACAATGAGTAATTGTCCACTAAACGGGCCAGAATTGGCCAAAACTACTAGTATTGATGACCGACATGTAAACGCACCCCGCGGTTCGTTAATCGTGGAAATCACACCGGGGCCCCAAAACAGTGAGTGTTGATTACCGACACCTAAACGCACCTTGGGGTTCAACAACTATGGAAATCGCTTCGGGACCCCTAAATGGTGAGTAATAGCCCACGAATCGCGTCAGAATTGGCCAAAACTGTGAGTGTTGACGACAGACACGCATACGCACTACGGGGATTGTCAATCGTGGAAATCGCTCTGGGACGCCCAAACGGTGAGTAATAGTGCACGAAACGGACGAGAATTGGCCAAAATTGCGAGTGTTTATGACCGACACGTAAATGCACCCCGGAGTTCGTCAATCGTGGAAATCACTCCGGGACCCCAAAACTAAGTAATAATCCAAGAAATGGGCCATAATCGGCCCAAAGTGCGCTTGTTGATGATCGACACGTAAGCGCACCATGGGGTCAAACAACCGTGGAAATCACTTCGGGGCCCCAAAATGGTGAGTAATAGTCCATGAAATGGGCCAGAATCTGCGAAAACTGTGAGTGTTGATGACCGACACGTAAACGGACCTTAGGGTTCAACCACCATGGAATCGCTTCGGGACCCCTAAATGATGAGTAATAGTCCATGAATCGCGTCAGAATTGGCCAAAACTGTGAGTCTTGGCGACAGAGACGCAAACGCACCCCGGGGATTGTAAATCATGGAAATCGCTTTGGGACGCCAAAACGGTGAGTAATAGTACACAAAACGGACCAGAAACTGGCCAAAACTGAGAGTGTCATTGACCGACACGTAAACGCACCATGGGGTTCATAAATCGTGGAAATCACGCTTGGACACAAAAACAGAGTAATAGTCCAAGAAACGGGCCAGAATCGAACAAAACTGTGAGTGTTGATGACCCACACGTAAACGGACCTTAGGGTTCAACCACCATGGAATCGCTTCGGGACCCCTAAATGATGAGTAATAGTCCATGAATCGCGTCAGAATTGGCCAAAACTGTGAGTGTTGGCGACAGAGACACAAACGCACCCCGGGGATTGTAAATCGTGGAAATCGCTCTGGGACGCCAAAACGGTGAGTAATAGTACACAAAACGGACCAGAAATTGGCCAAAATTGTGAGTGTCATTGACCGACACGTAAATGCACCACGGGGTTCGTAAATCGTGGAAATCACGCTTGGACCCAAGAACAGAGTAGTAGTCCAAGAAACGGGCCAGAACCGGCCAAAACTGCGAGTGTTGATGACCGACACGTAAATGCACCCTGCGGTTCGTTAACCGTGGAAATCACTCCGGGGCCCCAAAACAGTGAGTAATAGTCCATGAAACAGGCCAGAATCAGCAAAAACTGTGAGTGTTGATGACTAACACGTAAGTGCGCCTTGGGGATCAACCACTATGGAAATCACTTCAGGACTAGAAAACGGTGACTAAAAGTCCACAAAATGCGTTAGCATTGGCCAAAACTGTGAGTGTTCATAACCAAAACGTAAGCGCACCCAGGGGTTCGTTAATCGTGGAAATTATTTCGGGGCCCCAAAACAATGAGTAATTGTCCACGAAACGGGCCAGAATTGGCGAAAACTACTAGTATTGATGACCGACATGTAAACGCACCCCGCGGTTCGTTAATCGTGGAAATCACGCCGGGGCCCCAAAACGGTGAGGGTTGATTACCGACACCTAAACGCACCTTGGGGTTCAACAACTATGGAAATCGCTTCGGGACCCCTAAATGATGAGTAATAGCCCACGAATCGCGTCAGAATTGGCCAAAACTATGAGTGTTGACGACAGACACGCATACGCACTACGGGGATTGTCAATCGTGGAAATCGCTCTGGGACGCCCAAACGGTGAGTAATAGTGCACGAAACGAACGAGAATTGGCCAAAATTGTGAGTGTTTATGACCGACACGTAAATGCACCCCGGAGTTTGTCAATCGTGGAAATCACTCCGGGACCCCAAAACAAAGTAATAATGCAAGAAATGGGCCAAAATCGGCCCAAAGTGCGCTTGTTGATGATCGACACGTAAGCGCACCATGGGGTCAAACAAACGTGGAAATCACTTCGGGGCCCCAAAATGGTGAGTAATAGTCCATGAAACGGGCCAGAATCGGCCAAAACTGTGAGTGTTGATGACCGACACGTAAACGGACCTTAGAGTTCAACCACTATGGAATCGCTTCGGGACCCCTAAATGATGAGTAATTGTCCACGAATCGCGTCAGAATTGGCCAAACCTGTGAGTGTTGGCGACAGAGACGCAAACGCACCTCGGGGATTGTATATCGTGGAAATCGCTCTGGGACGCCAAAATGGTGTGTAATAGTACACAAAACGGACCAGAAATTGGCCAAATTTGTGAGTGTCATTGACCGACACGTAAACGCACCACGGGGTTTGTAAATCGTGGAAATCACGCTTGGACACAAAAACAGAGTAATAGTCCAAGAAACGGGCCAGAATCGAACAAAACTGTGAGTGTTGATGGCCGACACGTAAACGGACCTTAGGGTTCAACCACTATAGAATCGC
>NW_021300851.1:0-909 GCF_002162155.2 Triticum dicoccoides
TATGAATTTTTGAAGTTTAAATAATATTCTGGAATTTCCTGATTTAAATTAAATCCAGAAAATCAATTACTGCGTCAGCCTGACGTCAGTGTGACGTCAGCAGGTCAACGGAACTGGTCCAGGTCAAACCTGACAGTGGGTCCCGCATGTCAGGGTGATTATTTTAATTAAAACTTAATTAAAACTAATCCTGTTTAATTAACAGGGCTGGGCCCCACCTGTCATTGACTCAGGGGAGTCAACCAGGGCCCACCCGTGGTCAAACCCGGGTCGGCTGCACCGGCGTTTAGCCGCCGGCGAGCCCGACGCGGCGGCGGGAGTGGTTTTGGCTATTCCGGCCACCAAATGGGCCGCGGAGATCACCGGAGTGGAGCTGAGGACAAACCGCAGCTCTTGGCGGAGTCCGTTGGGGTCGGGGTGGCCGGAGTTGGCGCCGGCGACGACCTTGGCGGCCACCGGGGTTCGGCCAAAGACGAACTTGACGCTAGAGGGTTCGGTGAGGCTCGTGGAGTAGCTAGCTAGGTGCTGCGGGACTTGGTGAGTAAGATGGACACCATCTTGTGGCCGGAGGATGACCGGGGGCACGTCGGCGACGAGCTCCACGGCGGTGGGTGCGGTTGAGCTCCGGGAGGTTGCTACACGGCTCGGGAGCAGGAACGGAAGGAAGGGGAAGATGGCTAAGCTCACAGTGAGTGCGACGGAGTCCTTGGTGCGGCCGGAGATGGACCGGAGCGACGACGGCGTTGAAGGGGATCTCCGGCGACGGTGTGCTCGGGCGAGGTTGGTGCGGTGGTCTCGGGCGTTGCGAGCGCTCGGGGCTCGGCTGCTCGATGAAGTGGACAGCGGCGAAGCTCCTGGACACGGTGAGACGGCGTGGGGTGGTCGGAGGGCGTGGTTACGGCGAGGGGG
>NW_021300852.1:0-1288 GCF_002162155.2 Triticum dicoccoides
CCCCACACTCCCGCGGTGAGCTTCTGTGTCGAACGCGCCGTCACCTGCCCTCTCTAGCCGCCCGTAGCCACTACCCCGACGAAGCCCGAACCACCGCCGCCTCGTTTGGTCGCCGGCGCGTCTCCGGTGACCTTTTGGTCAAGGGCCCGTGTGCGTTGTCCTCGCACGCGCGTAGAGCATGCCCGAAGCTTTAGATTGAACTACTGTGGGCTACATCGCCGTTTGCGTCGTCGCCCGAAAACTCGCCACCGCGGACCTCGTCGCCGACCACGATTCCGGTTGCCCCCGCACCAACCGATGCCACAGATCGACGCGACGCGTCCTGCCCGTTCGAACGTGACCAAGAACGCGCAAAACAGGGCACTACAGCGTGATTCCGGCGATCGCCGGGGTTCAGCCGCCGCGCGCAGGCCCTCCGGAGCAACTCCGGTGGCGCCGCTGACCTGGCACCGTGGGCCCCGCCTATGTGCCACTGCCTACGGGCCCCAGGGCTCTAGTTAACCATTTAACAAGGGTCAACGCTGATTGGGCAGGCCCTTTGTCTATGACACCGGGGCCCCATGCCCCTGTTAAAAAAAAAGAAAATTAAAAAGAAATGAAAATGTAATTAATAAAATCATTAATTAGTTAATTAATTAATTAGTAAAATAATTAAGTTAATTAATCATGTTTAGATTAATCTAATCAATTAGTTAATTTAATTAAGCAGTAATCAATCAGCTAAACCCTACTTAAACTAAAAAGTGTATGACATGCGGGACCCACACGTAGTTGACTCAGTCAACTGCGCAGTTGACTGCTGACGTCAGCATGTTGTCATGCTGACGTCATCTTTTACTATTCTGGATAATGTTGAGATAAGTAATTAAATAAATCCTGAAAATGATTTAAATCTTTTAAAATTAATAGAAAATAAACCGTAGCTCCGATGAAAAAACTTTGTACATGAAAGTTGCTCAGAACGACGAGACGAATCCGGACACGCGGTCCGTTCGTCCGCCACACACCCCTAACCTATCGAACCCGCAACTTTTCCCCTCCGGCTCCTCTGCCCGAAAACACGAAACACCGGGAATACTTTCCCGGGGGTTTCCCCCCCCCCCTTCACCGATATCACCTACTACCGCGTTAGGGCACACCGAACACCGCGTATTGCCTTGTTATATTTTGTGATGCTTTGTTTGCTCTGTATTCATTATTTCTTCCCCCTCTTCTCTCCGGTAGACTACGAGACCGACGCTGCTGCTGACCAGTTCGACTACGGAGTTGACGACCCCTCTCTCTTGCC
>NW_021300852.1:7080-10416 GCF_002162155.2 Triticum dicoccoides
TGGGTTGAACATATGCCTTCTCTAAACCGTGTGAACCCGAAAGTTTTCACGAGTCATACTCTTCTGGCGCTTCACCAGAAAAAATTTCAACACTGCAACTTCATCGAACGCGAGAAGTAAATGAAAGGTTATGCATTGGAGAAGTGGGAGTCGACCTTGAACCTTGCGTTCATGCCCATGGACACGATGTATAACTTATCATGGAAGCTGCTCGTAAAAATAGTTACCCCCTTGTTATAAGTTCATCTTGTATCCGTGGTTCAATCATTTATGATCGTGGTTTCTGACCATGTTCTCCTTTAAATACCATTTCTCGTGCAAGTTAAGCACTGGTCTTATGTAGAGTAATGCCCTAGTCCAACCTCTACTTTGAATTGTCGTCGAGTATTACCCCCTGGTATCTCGAAATTATCATGGAACTGCAGAACTTCTTATGAGTTCTTCATCATGTACTACATTCTCACGGATTCCAATTTTACACGGGCTCTGCGTTATTAGACACTCAAAAGACACCGATAACTGAACCGAGTCCGCTCTTCGGTTCAACAACTCCTCAGTAAGCTTCTATAAGTACGAGTTTGTACCCGATCACGCCATTCCTAGCCTGTTTGGCTATATCATTGTCGTGACGATTCTAACTGTGCTACCTGGTCCTTATTCTCGGAGCACCAATTTTCGACGATGAACTAACCTTACGTCGATCCTCATCGTCATATCATTTCGCGTTGAACAACAAGCTTGGTTTCCAGTTTGTGTCGTACCCTTGGTTCCAATAACCTTTCACTTCATCATTACTTGACTTGATGTCGTTACTGATCGATTACATCTTCATGAACTCTCGCGACAAAGGTGTCGTGATCATCAACATTCTGAGCTCATCCAGGATATCAATTGAATTCATGATGAGAAATACCCTCCTTGCCCTCGATGAATTGTATTATCATCGACCACTTTATTGCCTTCCCACCAACACAAGCTTGTTCATGTTTGGTGTTATACCTTGAGTTCCTTGCTATCCTGCAATTGTTCTTCTTTACCTTGGAGTATTACCATCCTTTATGTCAAGAATGTTCTGAGATTTGTTCCACCTCTTGAGAATTCTTGACATAGAAATACTTCTCACCATCACCATTCTTTCTTGGTCCCTGTGTTAATTCCAACAAGTGAACGGTGTTGTTTGGATTCTTTCCTTCTAGCAACCCTATCTCTTTGAAGTTAATGGTCGAAAGTTCATTCTTAGGCTATTGATTATTGCATTACCATTCTGACATTGGTCGTGCAACCCAACCCATATTGCGGGCGCACCTTTCAACCAATGTTTAATTGTGTATGTTTTCCTCGAGCATACTTCCTTATATCATTTGATCTGACGAATGTTATCTCCTTGTTCACTTAATTGTGGACATCCATCTTTTGGGAATATTGGTGAATTGCCGTTGAGTTCACCAGACACCTCCTTGTCCTCTCCTTGGTTTAATGGTGAACTATTGCTTCAAAAACCCGCTCCCATAGTTCATTTCCCGAGAAGCTTGCAATGCCATTTCAACGATTTGTGTTGCGCCTTTTCTTCTCGGACATCCTGAGTCTGAGGTATCATTACACCAATCGGATCTGAATCTCGGTCAGATATGATGGTTGGGACAACTTTCCAAGAGTTATGATGTTGGTCCTTTGATGACCCGGTAACATGATGTCATGCCTAGCACCCCCCCCTGGGTGGAGGACCTATTGTTGTAGTGTCCTTTTTAGCAAGTTTAGCCATTCTTCCATGAGGAAATTGTAAGACTTATTCTACAAGTTATTCCTGATGGATCCTTCGTGTTTCCAAAGTCTGATCTTCACACGAAGACCATGTCAAGGCTATCTCGAAGCATGTCAATGGTACTCCGATTTTCAACAGGAACATTTGAAGCATGATGCTAAATTTTATTTATCATTTATCCTAACACCGTTGTATGGGTAATGTCATGATATTTCTCTCCCCTTTCCTGAAGGGTTTTCTACGTTATATCCTATCATGGATATCATGCTCTGCTTGTCCTTGGGAAGGATTTACCCCTGAAAGATGTGTTTAAACACATTTTCCTTTCCATTGTTCTGTTTAAACATAATAATCACTTTTCCTTTCCATTGGTTTGTTTAAACCTTCTTGTGATCTATTTAATATAAGCAGTAATATCCCTGCTCAAGTAAACACCTCGGTGTACCATCTTGTCTGGTGTAACCCTGTTACTATTGTTGATGACATTCCGGTAGCCACCGATGGATGAGAACTTTGCCTATTGGTCCGCCTCGTTCAACGAGCAGGAAATGGTTCTCTTCGTCCCTCGCCCTTGGTATCGATGTTGTTGCCGACATATCTGACATGCTACCCTTTGACACGCCTTACTATCATGACCGTGCAAAATGTCAGCCCCCTTCCTACTTTCAACCACATGGTGGGCCCATAACCCACAATTCCACAGGATCAAAACCTGACTCTCCTGCACCCCCTCTTCCCAAGGTTGTTCCTCGCGTGTGGCCTCGTATGTAATTCACGGGCCACCGTCCTAAGTGATCTATTTTGGTAGCAGACGCAATACTCAATCTCATTGCTCTGGACCCCTTTCGCATGTTGTTTCAGACATCGAACAATGGCCTATCTGCTTGAAACTTCTTATTGTACCTTCCAACTTTACTCTCGATGTGTTTTATTTTGTTCAACTCGAGAGGTACTCATATGCTCATTCATGGGTTAATCCCAGATTATTACCCTTATAGCATTCTGTCGTTGCTGATCTGCGTCGTTACCTATTCTTAAATACGATGAAGATCCTGAAGAAAGGATGCCGACTTCATCCTGATGACCTGAAGCAGAGGAATGAAGACATCAGTGTAGTGGATTGATCTCTTCAAGAAGAGCAACCAAAGACGAGAAGATTCGTTAGGATTTCGTAACCAGACCTTTCCCCCTAGTCCCCCTCTTAAATCTCGGGACGAGATTTCTTGTAGTGGAGGAGAATTGTGACGCCCGGATAGTTACGCTACAGTAATCCTTCGCTAATGATGCCACGTCACCTTGATTACTGTGGCTAATCTCGCATTAGTTCGAAAACGATTCGAATTCAAACTTGAATTTTTGGCAAACAAACAAAGTTTTCAAACTTTAAAACAAAAATGTTCGGACCGTGTCAAATATTGCATAGATAATTATGCTGAAGTAAACACATTTTTAGAAAATGTCTAAATAATTTAAACTGATTTAAAACAGAAAAGAATTAAATAAAAAGTAAAAACAAAACAAAAGAAAGGAAACCCCCGCGGCTCCCCATGGGCCTTGGCCCATCCCACCCATCC
>NW_021300853.1:0-1866 GCF_002162155.2 Triticum dicoccoides
CTTCCATGGCATCAACAGGGCACACAAGTGATATTATTTGTCGTCGTTGTAAGGGAGGAGGTCATTATGCGAGAGAATGCAAATCTCCGCGTGTGATGATTGCTACCGCGGATGGTGGATATGAGTCCGCTAGTGACTATGATGAGGAGACTTTGGCTCTTATTACACGTGAAGAACATGGTGGAGATGATTCTGATCATCAGACGCAATACATGGCTCCTGAAGACGCTGACAGGTATGAATGTTTAGTTGCTCAACGTGTTTTGAGTGTGCAGGTCACACAAGCTGAGCAAAATCAGAGGCACAATTTGTTCCATACCAAGGGAGTTGTGAAAGAACGTTCTGTGCGCGTCATCATAGATGGAGGGAGCTGCAACAACTTGGCTAGCATGGAGATGGTGGAGAAGCTTTCTCTCACCACAAGACCACATCCACATCCTTACTACATCCAATGGTTCAACAACAGCGGCAAGGTTAAGGAAACACGTACTGTTCGTGTGCATTTTTGTATCTCTACATATGCTGATTATGTTGATTGTGATGTGGTACCTATGCAAGCATGTTCCTTATTACTTGGTAGACCATGGCAATTTGATAAAAATTTTGTACACCATGGTAGAAACAATCACTATACTCTTGTTCATAAGGATAAAAATATTACTTTGCTTCCTATGACTCCTGATTCCATTTTGAAAGATGATATTAATAGAGCTAATAAAGCAAAACAGGAGACGAATAAGAGTGAAAATCAGACTGTGGCAAAAGAATTTGAGCAGCAAATGAAGCCTAATAATAAACCATCTAGTGTTGCCTCTGAAATTAAATTGAAAAGAGCATGTTTATTTGCCACCAAATCTGATATTGATAAGCTAGATTTCAGCAAATCTGTTTGCTATGCTTTTGTGTGCAAAGAGGCATTATTTTCATTCGAGGACGTGCCTTCCTCTTTGCCTCCTGCTATCACTAACATTTTGCAGGAGTTCGCTGACGTCTTTCCACAAGACGTGATGAGGACATCAATACAATTGTTACACCCACAGCCCCTGCTGCTATACATACTAGACCAATTACTAGAGCTCGTGCACGCCAACTAAATTACCAGGTACTTTCGTTTCTTGGTAATGATTCTAATGTTCATGAGAATATGATGCTGCCTAAATTGGATACATTTGTTTTGCTTAGAAATGAAGGGCCTAGCTTGGAGAAGGATGAACATTGGAGCAAGAACAAGCATGGAGATGATGGCATGCGCAAGGGGAACAAGAACGGAGTTACAAGTGATGATTTCAGGACTTTGAAGCCACCATAATGGGTGCATGAAGCCTTGGACGAAATATACAAGATGCCACTTCATAAATTTCGTCCCGAGGCTATTTTAGGTGCTGCGTCACCTTATTATTGGGCCAGGCCCATGTAATTTTGAAATACATAAGTATAGGCTATTTTTTGAGTCCGTATGTGTGGGGAAACAAGAGATAGGGTTGATTTCGGACCCCTCCACCAAGGGCCACGAAATTCCCCCCTCTTCCTCCATATATACAGCCCTTAGGGCATCGTTTAGACTTTGGGTTTTGTTTAGATTAAAAGTTCGCCATAGCTGCAACTTCGCGTACTTCGTTTGTGTTCAACGACCAGACAAAGGCGTCACAGAACCCCACCTTGATCAATAAAGCTTTCATCTTATATTCGCAATATCCAGATTGCAATCTTAGTTTCTTGCTTGTTCTTTGTTTGCTTGCAGGAAACAGACCCTCGTGGTCAGGTTGATCGTGCTCCGGCGTGGTCAATAACCTCTCGGAGTTGGTTTAGCGATTGCTAAGGCGCGACGTCCTCGCACGTTCGTAGTCGGATCGTCAAAGTCGACTT
>NW_021300854.1:0-2646 GCF_002162155.2 Triticum dicoccoides
GAGGAAGCTGAGGGCCCCGCCATCCAAGCCATCGGGCATGTCAAACGCCGAGTGGGCGGAAGTTCAACAACGGAAGGCTGTCGCCGCCGACCAGCAGAACAGGGCCATCACCAAGAAGGTCCGTGACAACGCGGCACGCGCAGCTGCGGCTGCCGCTTCGGCGGACCAAGCCGAGGCCGAGGTGACTCGCGCGGGGATGATGAATCCACCCGGCAGCCACGCCTAGTACACGCCCTGGGGCTAGCAAGGCATCGGCTCTCCGTCGCCGCAGCCATGGGGACCGCCCTCGCCGAGCTACGCGGACGGGGACGCGCACGGTGGGTTCAACCCAAATGTCACCTTCCCCCATGGACACCCGGCCCAGCGCACGCCCTCGCCCACCTTCACGGGCATGCAGTACCCTCCATACAACTACTCACCGCCCGCCTACGCTTCCTCCCCAACGCCCCCACTCCGCCATGGCACGCTTCCATTCTCGCACCTCGGCGACACCGACGAGACCGAGGCCGACATGGACGGCATCATCGCGGCAGGTTCGGCCGCGGCCGCCGCGTCTCCCGTGTTCGTCACCCCGGACGACACGGTGGATCTCAGCGGCGGCATGGACGGCGAGCTCGGCTACGTCTACGGCAAGGAGGAGCAGGAGGAGCAGGAGGAGCAGGAGGAGGAGGACGAAGAGGAGGAGGACGAAGAGGAGGGGGACGAGGAGGAGCTGGCGACTGTTCCGACGAGGAGGCGCAAGAAGAAGAAGAGGGCGGCCAGGTCAGGCGAGCCGCGCATCAAGTGGGCGTCCAAGGAGGAGGAATGCCTCGCCGAAGCATGGAAAGTCATTTGCCTCGACCCGACCACCGGCACGAACCAGAATATCAAGACGTACTGGGAGCGCATCAAGGCCGAGCTCGACGAGCGCAAGCTCGTCGACCCCTACTTCAAAGGCGTCTACATGTAGAGCGGGTCGAAGGCGATGGCGAACCATTGGGGGCGTACCCAGGGGGCATGCAACAAATGGCATGGGGTCATCGAGGAGGTCGCGGCTCGCCCGGAGAGCGGCGCCAGCATTGAGGATCAGGTATGCCACGCGGGTTTCTCGCCTCTCTTTGCCGTGTGCGCCCGCCAATAGTTTGTTCCTCCGCGCAGTTGTTGCGCATGTTCGCCATGTATCGGCAGGGCAACAGCGACACCAAATTCAAGTACCTCCATGTTTACAAGCGCATTGACAAGTGCGACAAGTGGGGGGAAGTCGGTCGCACCCTCGACAAGGCCAAGACCTACAAGCCGGACCGCCGACTTCGGGCACGTCAGAAGGGCGGCCGGACGACAACAAAGGTGCCAAGAAGGGGAAACACGCCGACGCGGCCACCGCTCGAGTGCAGGAGTCCATTGAGCACTGCCTTGCTGACACACAGGCCCGGGCCATCCTTCGTGAAGAGAAGACCGACGCGCGGTGGTCAGCGTTGATGTCGAGCAGCGTCGCCAAGCTCGACCTACTCCGGACCAACGTCGCCGTGAAGAAGAGAAACACCGACCTGGCTTTCCTGCTGGGTGGGGCGGACATGCTCTAGAGCAACGAAGAGGCGTTCAAGGGGTGGTACTTGGCGGAGCGTGGCCTCATCCTGAACCAGCTTCCCTCGAGTACACCGCTCACGCCCACGCTCATGCCCACGCCGACGCCCTCGCCAAGCCCGAGCGATAATGCTGCCAAGACTCCCCGCAGCACAGAAGCCATGCAGACACCGCCAAGCCCGCGCACGCCGACTCCACCGACGCCGGAGGCCGACCTCGCTGTCTGATGCGCATGCACGTTCTTTCTGCTTTTTGTACGCCGAACTTTTCATTCGATCGCCGAACTTGTGGCCTCTTAATCGCTGGATTTGTGGCATCTATTTTGTGCGTGGGAATGACTACATTTGAATTTGCCGCGGCTTGGGGGTGGCGCTTGGGGCGTGGCTGGGAGCTAGGTCGCCCCCAGGGGCCAATCTAGCGCCAGTTTGCCCTCAGGCCGCTCTTTTTCGACGCCCTGGGAGGCTGAACAGCTGGAGATGCTCTTAGCGTTTCAAAACATGGCGGGCCCTCTTTATGTACGACTTATTTGACATGAACCCAATAGAAAATTAAGCCTGACCCCATCAAGCTGCAAAGCCCACATGAATGGACCAGTAAAAAGGCCTATAAGCCCACGTACAAATTGTCTCTCATGCCCACTGTGACGCATGTCCGTTACTTATCAATGACTAGCAAAAGAGCCCGTGCGTTGCAACGGGAGAGAAAACATAACACACGCTCTTAACTCAACAACCATCACTCAAGACCACAATAGGTCCATCTCCTTTATTTTTGCGAGGCATCATATTTATGTTGCCGCTTATCCTCCTTCTCATCCTTGCCAGTGATGGCCTCGGTGTTCACACAAAACAACAAAAAATGTGTGTCGAATATGGTTAATCCTAAGGCGTTCTCTCTCCCTCTCTTCTCCCTCTCCCTCTATCTCTCTCTCTCTCTCTCGCTTTCTCTCACTCTCGCGATGAGAAATCTGTTGTTTTCCCCTGCGATATTTTTCAGAGGTATGCATGTGTAGTTATCGATGTTTTCTTTTCCCTATATGGTTATAGTAGGGTGTTTATTTGCAATCTGGATCACCGTCGGTAT
>NW_021300855.1:0-921 GCF_002162155.2 Triticum dicoccoides
TATGGGCTAAGTTGGGGACTAAACTGCTTTTTAGTACTACTTGTCACCCCCAAACTGATGGACAAACTGAAGTAGTCAATAGAACGTTGTCTACTATGCTTAGGGCTGTTTTGAAGAATAATAAGAAAATGTGGGAGGAATGCTTGCCTCATATTGAATTTGCTTATAATCGTTCATTGCATTCTACTACTAAGATGTGCCCTTTTGAAGTTGTGTATGGTTTCCTACCTCGTGCACCTATTGATTTGTTGCCTCTTCCATCTTCGGAGAAGGTTAATTTTGATGCTAAACAACGTGCTGAATTGATTTTAAAAATGCATGAGTTAACTAAGGAAAACATTGAGCGTATGAATGCTAAATATAAACTTGCTGGAGATAAGGGTAGAAAACATGTTGTGTTTGCACCTGGAGATCTTGTTTGTTTACATTTGCGTAAGGATAGATTTCCTGATTTGCGCAAATCAAAGTTAATGCCACGTGCTGATGGTCCCTTTAAGGTGTTAGAGAAAATAAATGATAATGTATATAAACTTGAGTTGCCTGCAGATTTTGGGGTTAGTCCCACTTTTAACATTGCAGATTTGAAGCCTTATTTGGGTGAGGAAGATGAACTTCCGTCGAGGACGACTTCATTTCAAGAAGGGGAGGATGATGAGGACATCAATACAATTGTTACACCCACAGCCCCTGCTGCTATACATACTGGACCAATTACTAGAGCTCGTGCACGCCAACTAAATTACCAGGTACTTTCGTTTCTTGGTAATGATTCTAATGTTCATGAGAATATGATGCTGCCTAAATTGGATACATTTGTTTTGCTTACAAATGAAGGGCCTAGCTTGGAGAAGGATGAACATTGGAGCAAGAACAAGCATGGAGATGATGGCATGCGCAAGGGGAACAAGAACGGAGTTACAA
>NW_021300856.1:0-1228 GCF_002162155.2 Triticum dicoccoides
CTCGCTAAGCCCAGAAAACTCCGAACTTGCTTGACCGATTCGGGTGGAGTCCAATTAAGGACGGCTTGAACTCGCTCAGGGTTAACAGCAATACCTTTACCAGATATTACATGACCCAGATAGGTCACTTCTGACAACCAGAATTCACATTTAGAAAATTTGGCATAAAGGCGATGCTCTCGAAGTTTCTGCAACACTAGCCTTAGATGTTCGGCATGTTCTTCCTCGTTCTTGGAGTAGATGAGTATATCATCGAGGTAAACCACGACGAATTTATCCAAATACTCCATGAAGATTGAGTTCATTAACCGAGAAAAGGTGGCTGGAGCATTGGTTAATCCGAAGGACATGACGGTGTACTCGTATTGGCCGTAACGAGTAACAAAGGCCGTTTTAGGAATGTCCCCGTTCCTGATTTTGATTTGGTGGTAGCCAACCTCAAATCCATCTTGGAGAAGACTGAGGATCCAGCGAGCTGATCGTACAGGTCGTTGATCCTGGGAAGTGGATATTTGTTCTTGATTGTGACCAAATTGACAGGTCGGTAATCTACAACCATCCGGTCCGTACCATCCTTCTTCTTGACGAATAGGACGGGGCAAGCCCACGGAGATGAACTAGGTCGGATGAAACCCTTTTTCAAGGACTCATCGAGTTGTTTCTTAAGCTCGGCTAGTTCTAGTGGTGCCATCTTATAAGGTCTTCTAGCAATCGGAACGGTTCCTGGAATGAGGTCTATTACAAACTCAACATCCCTGTCAGGTGGAACACCTGGCAATTCCTCTGGAAAGACATCCAGGAAGTCACGGACTACCGGAACGTCCTCAAGGTCTGGCAAAGGGCTGGCGTTAAGAGAATATAATTGTCGCTTGGCTATTCGGGTCAAGACATTAACTATCTTTCCTGAAGGATGGGTGAGTTGAACAGTCCTAGAGAAGCAATCGATTTGGGCATGATGAGCCGACATCCAGTCCATACCCAGAATGATATTAATATCTGAAGATTTAAGGGCTATCAAAGACGCGAGGAAAACAAGTCTGTCGACTTGGATCTCATTTCCATAACTTACCCTAGAGGTCTGCCATCTAGAACCAGGGGTAGAGATTTCCATAGTGGATGGCATGTCACAGAATGCAACGTTATGCAGACGAGCATAACTTTCGGATATAAAAGAATGAGAGGCTCCTGTATCGAAAAGAACAGATGCCGGGTGGCAATTAACAAGAAG
>NW_021300857.1:0-1089 GCF_002162155.2 Triticum dicoccoides
TGCTACGGTAGTTGAACCCATTTCCTCTGCATGACCTGTCATTGCCACAGTAACTAGATGAAACCCACTAGCATGTGTAGGAGTTGATTGAGCCATATGTATGTGTTGTTCCTACCTTGCTATGCCTGCTATGCTTAGAGTCGTGTCAGGTCTGGTTCATCTGGGTGATGGCTAGAGTGAAATGATTATGTCGGTAATGAGAGTGGTGTGGTGAACACGATTTGGTAAAGGTATCGATGAGAGGCCATGTAGGAGTACATGGTGGGTTGTTTCATTGAAGCCGACCTTAAGCACTGAGATCTGTATGTGTGATTTAAGAATCAGCTACTACCATGCATTGGGCCCGAAACCAATGGACCCTCTCAGCTTCTTATTCACCCTAGTTCTCCGTCCAGGAGTTGCAAGTAGTTTCTGGTGTTTGTAGCCTACTGGAGGCCGTGGACAGCACTGACCGTAGGGGTGGGCTGTGATGCGGTAGGTACGTGGCACGGTGTACCGAATACCCGTTAGGTATTTCGGGAACCCTGTTCACATTGTTCGGGGCCGTATGGGAAACCTCGGCCGGACTCCCTGCGGATGGAACCTGGATAGGCGATAAACCTGGACTGGAGGCTTAGGTGATTAGATAGGTCGTGGCCGACACCCACGTTGGGCTTCCGCTTGAAGGTTGCCGAGTACATGTCGTGTAAACGACGGTAAGTGGTGGGAGCGTGTATGAAGGAGTACACCCCTGCAGGGTTAACATGATCTATTCGAATAGCCGCGTCCGCGGTAAAGGACTACTTGGTTGCCTATACAGTTCATAGACAAGTAAATGGAAACTGTTAAAAGCCTCAAGATAAGTGTGAGTGCCGAGGATGGCTCTTCCGTAGGAAGACGGAGGTGGATCCTCGGTAGTGTATTGAAGTGGTGAGTAGTGGACTCGTGTGCGCAAAACCATTTCAAGTTGGAGTATCGTAGGATAGTCTAGCCAAGAGTCAAAGCTGGCTTGCTGCAATACTCCACCAACCCTTCTTGATAATATGCATGTATGTAGGATCTGATGTAAGTCTTGCTGAGTACCTTTGTACTCATGTTGCTATAATCTAC
>NW_021300858.1:0-2662 GCF_002162155.2 Triticum dicoccoides
CTAGTTGGTTTCAGAGGGGACTGGGGGTTCTGTCATCCCCATTTCAAGTTTCTGATGAATGAGTAAACATGATGCAACACTCTAATGCATAACTAGCTAGGGTGTGACATAGCTACACTATAAATGGGACAGACTTTCATACACAATCATATGATGAGGGCCGGTCATTCCAGAGTAGTGGAGTAGCTCTTGTTGCACAAACCACATCCTTTGCAAAAGGAAAAGGTGACAATGTTAGTGTAAGAAACAAGACCTATTATGGCATTATAAAGGAAATTCTTGAGTTGAATTATCAACATGAAGGGAAAGTAGTGTTGTTCAAATGTGACTGGGTTGATAATCGTGTAGAAGATGAATGGGTGCAAACTGATCAGTTTGGAATCACTTCTGTGAATTTCAAGCATTTGTTCAATACCGGTGAGAAAATATCAGACGAGCCCTTCATATTAGCCACACAAGCAACTCAAGTTTACTATGTTGAAGATCCCATTGATGTTGAGTGGTCTACTGTTGTTGTTCCATCATTATATGACAAAGAAGAATCTAAAGATGACAATGGTAATGTTTTATGTGTGACGTTGCCTGATCCGTGTACTGCTATACGTGTGAGTGTTGCGGATGGATGCATTGGTTCTGCTAGGACAGATATAGATGGACTAGTTCTTAAAACAAGTGATATTGAAAAAAAGTAAGTGTTGTGTATGATCCTCTAATGTTTTGTATTTTCAGCGATGTACTCACATAGTGTGTCTTTTGCAGGAGGGCAAATGGCAAGCACAAACGGAAGAGCTAAAGATGGTGGGGTCACGGAGGAACAACTGAAAGTGGTAGAGTATGAACTACTGAGAAGCAAGACCATTGAAGAGAATGATAAACGGCTAGCAGCGGTACGAGCAAGAAGAGCTTCTATGCAGGAAGATATGGAAGCGAACCAAGCCCCCCAAAAGAAAAGAAAGGTATGTAGCCATGAAGATGTTCTACCTGAAGGAAGCAAATGTAGCTTGCAACACTAAACTATATATCTATGCAGGCACCCTCCAGCGCACCTATAAGCACGAATGAAGGACGTGTTTTGAGGTCCAGGGTATCAAAAGATCAAGATAATGTAGATCCTGAGCATCAGCCTTCCAAAGGTATTTGTAGTGGGTTTTACTTGGTCATATTGTAGCCTAATGTCACTTGCTAGAATTGTTGTATGACTATGTTAATTTTCTTGCATGAAGAGATTACTTGTGAGCTTGATGATGAAGGTAGTCAAAAGAAAGGTGGAAGAAAAATTACTCGAAAGCCTAACATATATGCAAGGCTGAATCAACCCAAAGTCCATATTCCACTTAATGGGAATGGCCAGCCTGTTGGGCCAGATGCAACTGAATTTGCCAATTTCATTGGTACTTTGGTGAGGAAGCATATATCACCTGCAGAGTTAGATTGGCGAGATGTTGATGTAGACAAAAATTGTTAGTGTGGGAGACCTTGAAGGTATAAATGAGCATAATTTATAACTTACTCTTTTTTAATGCTATCTAACCGAGTATTCTGCTTTCTTTCATTTTAATAGGCATTTTATGAGCTCGACTCAACCGCCTTGAGCTTTGTTCTCAACACTTCACACATAAAATGGAAGGATTGGAAGTCAGATTTAAAGAGGTACAAGTTTGATGCTGCGCTGACTGATGCACAACTTATGAAAAGACGTGATGGTAGAATTAGTGAAGCTGATTGGAAATCCCTTATTACTTATTGGAGATCTTCGGCATTTGAAGTAAGTCATCCTGCTGAATCAAAACTGTAGTCGTCCTGTTGGACATAGATAAACAAATATGCACCATACATCTGGCAGCAAACAATACATGTGATAAATCTCATTTACTTGTCTTGTAGTCTCGTAGTGCTATTGCCAAAAAGAATCGTGCCAATGCAGTGCCACATACATCTGGCAGCAAGAGTCATGCCCGTGTTGCCCATGAAATGGTAAACACAATTACCCCAATTAAAAAGATATGCCACTTTGTTTTAATGACTAATGCATAGTGAAATAAATAAATGATTGCAGGCTGTCAAACTTGGGCATGATCCTCGAAGAGATGAAATTTATATCGAAACACATACATGCAAGAAAGGGGAAAGGAAAGGGAATTATGTGCCGCAGGCAGCAGCAACAATTGTGAGTCCCTTTTGCCACGTTTTTTCAGTATTAGACAGAACTTGTACAAGTAGAATTTACATAGCAAGTACATATCATTTTGCAGACGGAACTCATAGAGAAAGGTGAAAAGCACCCCGAATGGAAGGAAAAAAACATTAATGAAGGAGCCCAGGGGTCGTGTCCGTGTGTTAGGTCTAGGGCCAACACCTCAAGATTTGGGCATACCGGGTACACGGGGTAAATTGAGCACAAGAGTTCTAGTTCAAATGCAAGGGCGTCGAGAAGCTGAAAATCGCTTTAACATGCTGGAGGGGCATGTGCTACAAATGCAGGAACAGATGAACCGAATGGAATTAATGTTAGCTTCACAAGGAGGGCACAAACTGCAAACTCCTAGCTTGCAGTACGGTTCCAATTCTCGACAAGTAATGAACTATTTCCACATCTTTTCATTGCATCAATAATCCATCTTCCATGCACTAACTCTATTTCTGTTTGATAGAACTCAAGAGC
>NW_021300859.1:0-2662 GCF_002162155.2 Triticum dicoccoides
CTAGTTGGTTTCAGAGGGGACTGGGGGTTCTGTCATCCCCATTTCAAGTTTCTGATGAATGAGTAAACATGATGCAACACTCTAATGCATAACTAGCTAGGGTGTGACATAGCTACACTATAAATGGGACAGACTTTCATACACAATCATATGATGAGGGCCGGTCATTCCAGAGTAGTGGAGTAGCTCTTGTTGCACAAACCACATCCTTTGCAAAAGGAAAAGGTGACAATGTTAGTGTAAGAAACAAGACCTATTATGGCATTATAAAGGAAATTCTTGAGTTGAATTATCAACATGAAGGGAAAGTAGTGTTGTTCAAATGTGACTGGGTTGATAATCGTGTAGAAGATGAATGGGTGCAAACTGATCAGTTTGGAATCACTTCTGTGAATTTCAAGCATTTGTTCAATACCGGTGAGAAAATATCAGACGAGCCCTTCATATTAGCCACACAAGCAACTCAAGTTTACTATGTTGAAGATCCCATTGATGTTGAGTGGTCTACTGTTGTTGTTCCATCATTATATGACAAAGAAGAATCTAAAGATGACAATGGTAATGTTTTATGTGTGACGTTGCCTGATCCGTGTACTGCTATACGTGTGAGTGTTGCGGATGGATGCATTGGTTCTGCTAGGACAGATATAGATGGACTAGTTCTTAAAACAAGTGATATTGAAAAAAAGTAAGTGTTGTGTATGATCCTCTAATGTTTTGTATTTTCAGCGATGTACTCACATAGTGTGTCTTTTGCAGGAGGGCAAATGGCAAGCACAAACGGAAGAGCTAAAGATGGTGGGGTCACGGAGGAACAACTGAAAGTGGTAGAGTATGAACTACTGAGAAGCAAGACCATTGAAGAGAATGATAAACGGCTAGCAGCGGTACGAGCAAGAAGAGCTTCTATGCAGGAAGATATGGAAGCGAACCAAGCCCCCCAAAAGAAAAGAAAGGTATGTAGCCATGAAGATGTTCTACCTGAAGGAAGCAAATGTAGCTTGCAACACTAAACTATATATCTATGCAGGCACCCTCCAGCGCACCTATAAGCACGAATGAAGGACGTGTTTTGAGGTCCAGGGTATCAAAAGATCAAGATAATGTAGATCCTGAGCATCAGCCTTCCAAAGGTATTTGTAGTGGGTTTTACTTGGTCATATTGTAGCCTAATGTCACTTGCTAGAATTGTTGTATGACTATGTTAATTTTCTTGCATGAAGAGATTACTTGTGAGCTTGATGATGAAGGTAGTCAAAAGAAAGGTGGAAGAAAAATTACTCGAAAGCCTAACATATATGCAAGGCTGAATCAACCCAAAGTCCATATTCCACTTAATGGGAATGGCCAGCCTGTTGGGCCAGATGCAACTGAATTTGCCAATTTCATTGGTACTTTGGTGAGGAAGCATATATCACCTGCAGAGTTAGATTGGCGAGATGTTGATGTAGACAAAAATTGTTAGTGTGGGAGACCTTGAAGGTATAAATGAGCATAATTTATAACTTACTCTTTTTTAATGCTATCTAACCGAGTATTCTGCTTTCTTTCATTTTAATAGGCATTTTATGAGCTCGACTCAACCGCCTTGAGCTTTGTTCTCAACACTTCACACATAAAATGGAAGGATTGGAAGTCAGATTTAAAGAGGTACAAGTTTGATGCTGCGCTGACTGATGCACAACTTATGAAAAGACGTGATGGTAGAATTAGTGAAGCTGATTGGAAATCCCTTATTACTTATTGGAGATCTTCGGCATTTGAAGTAAGTCATCCTGCTGAATCAAAACTGTAGTCGTCCTGTTGGACATAGATAAACAAATATGCACCATACATCTGGCAGCAAACAATACATGTGATAAATCTCATTTACTTGTCTTGTAGTCTCGTAGTGCTATTGCCAAAAAGAATCGTGCCAATGCAGTGCCACATACATCTGGCAGCAAGAGTCATGCCCGTGTTGCCCATGAAATGGTAAACGGAATTACCCCAATTAAAAAGATATGCCACTTTGTTTTAATGACTAATGCATAGTGAAATAAATAAATGATTGCAGGCTGTCAAACTTGGGCATGATCCTCGAAGAGATGAAATTTATATCGAAACACATACATGCAAGAAAGGGGAAAGGAAAGGGAATTATGTGCCGCAGGCAGCAGCAACAATTGTGAGTCCCTTTTGCCACGTTTTTTCAGTATTAGACAGAACTTGTACAAGTAGAATTTACATAGCAAGTACATATCATTTTGCAGACGGAACTCATAGAGAAAGGTGAAAAGCACCCCGAATGGAAGGAAAAAAACATTAATGAAGGAGCCCAGGGGTCGTGTCCGTGTGTTAGGTCTAGGGCCAACACCTCAAGATTTGGGCATACCGGGTACACGGGGTAAATTGAGCACAAGAGTTCTAGTTCAAATGCAAGGGCGTCGAGAAGCTGAAAATCGCTTTAACATGCTGGAGGGGCATGTGCTACAAATGCAGGAACAGATGAACCGAATGGAATTAATGTTAGCTTCACAAGGAGGGCACAAACTGCAAACTCCTAGCTTGCAGTACGGTTCCAATTCTCGACAAGTAATGAACTATTTCCACATCTTTTCATTGCATCAATAATCCATCTTCCATGCACTAACTCTATTTCTGTTTGATAGAACTCAAGAGC
>NW_021300860.1:0-1224 GCF_002162155.2 Triticum dicoccoides
AGTCGACGTCAACTCTTCCCGCCGACTCAGGTATATCGAACCCCAATTCAGAATTTAGCAGCTGCGACCCGTATAGCAGAGTCCATTCAGCCTTCGCAGTCGGAAGCTGGCAGAGGTTTGCTGCAGATCAGGGATCTGCTCCGGGCAGCAGGAGATCAGAATTCAGCCGTGTCTCAGTCGCGCAACAGAATTCACAGTCGATCTGTCACTGTGAATACGGTTCAGTCGGCTCACAGCCCCAGATCGCCTCCGCGGCGCGAAGGGCGTGAGAATCGGCGAGATCAATATGGCGACAGACTCGACCGAGATGATAGGCGTCGAGTGCCCTATTCCCCTCCGAGGGGTGGGTCTTACGCTGCTCGACAGCCAGATGATAGGCGTCAGTACAGTACAGGGCGTAGGGTTCCAGTTGACCCCAGAGAGCCAGGCTTCGACGCGCGATCCATTATCGTGCAAGGGTTGGTCGACCGGAACAGAGCCCATCGAGGCGCACTCGACAGAGATGTACCCACGAGCAGTCGAGTACATGTTTCTGGTCCTGAATGTTTCAGCAGAGCTATCAGAGCCGCAGTTATCCCCCCCAATTTCAGGTTGGCAACAGGAGTCAGCAAGTTCACTGGTGAGTCTAGGCCTGAAACTTGGCTTGAAGACTACCGAGTGGCAGTTCAGATCGGTGGTGGGAACGACGAGGTGGCCATGAAGCATTTGCCCCTCATGTTGGAAGGTTCTGCCAGGGCATGGTTGACTCAATTAGCTCCTAGCAGCATTTACACTTGGGAAGATCTGTCCCGAGTGTTCGTCAGAACGTTTGAAGGGACTTGCAAGCGACCAGCGGGATTGACAGAGTTGCAAGTCTGCGTGCAGAAAACTAATGAGACTCTCAGAGAGTATATTCAGAGGTGGATCACTTTGCACCACACTGTGGAAAATGTCTCTGATCATCAGGCAGTATGCGCCTTCAAAGACGGCGTCAAGAACAGAGAACTGAGTTTGAAATTTGGTCGAACCGGTGACATGACCTTGAGTCGGATGATGGAGATTGCTACCAAGTACGCCAACGGCGAAGAAGAAGACCGACTCCGAAGCGGCAAGCACAAGCCGAGTCAGTCGGAAAAAGGAAACACCAGTCGGAAACAGAAGCGGAAGGCTGAACCGGCAGCTCCTGGAGAGGCTCTGGCCGTGACTCAAGGAAAGTTTAAGGGGAAACCAAAAGGATCCTGGAAC
>NW_021300861.1:0-1560 GCF_002162155.2 Triticum dicoccoides
CGGCCAGCCTAAGTGTTCCAGAGCAGTAGCAAGCTACCATGGCTCAGCGGTAACACTAGGAGACATTTCCCGGTAAGAGAGGCTACTAAAGATAAACAACTAGATAGTCAGATCCCACACATACCAAGCATTTCAATCATACACACAATATGCTCGATATGTGCAAATACAACAAGGCATCACAACACGACTCTACGACACAAGTACTTTATTTAAGGCTCAGAGAGCCATACATAACATACACAAAGGTACGGGTCTCACGACCCAGCATTCAAGTCATACAGTCATACAAACCAGCAGCGGAAGTAACTTGTCTGAGTACAGACAACTAGAAAGATAAAAGAGGCTTGGAAAGCCTAGCTATACTACGTGGTCCTTCACAAGCTCAGGATCACCACCTGGGCCTTTAGCCTACTCATTGATGTCAACGTCTACGTAGAACCCATCAGAAGGGGTTGCAGCGTCTTCTGTAAAAATGTAAATTATAGCAACATGAGTACAAAGGTACTCAGCAAGACTTACATCAGAACCTACATACACGCATATTATCAAGAAGGGTTGGTGGAGTTATTGCAGCAAGCCAGCTTTGACTCTTGGCTAGGCTAACCTACGAGACTCCAACTTGAAATGGTTTTGCGCACACGAGTCCAGTACTCACCACTTCAATACACTACCGAGGATCCACCTCCGTCTCCCTACGGAAGAGCCATCCTCGGCACTCACACTTATCTTGAGGCTTTTAGTAGTTTCCATTTACTTGTCTATGAACTGTATAGGCAACCAAGTAGTCCTTTACCGCGGACGCGGCTATTCAAATAGATCATGATAACCCTGCAGGGGTGTACTTCTTCATACACGCTCTCACCTCTTACCGTCGTTTACACGACATGTACTCGGCAACCTTCAAGCGGAAGCCCAACGTGGGTGTCGGCCACGACCTACCTAATCACCTAAGCCTCCAGTCTAGGTTTATCGCCTATCCAGGTTCCATCCGCAGGGAGTCCGGCCGAGGTTTCCCATACGGCCCCGAACGATGTGAACAGGGTTCCTGAGATACCTAACGGGTATTCGATACACCCGGCCACGTACCTACCGCATCACAGCCCACCCCTACGGTCAGCGCTGTCCACGGCCTCCAGTAGGCTACAAACACCAGAAACTACTTGCAACTCCTGGACGGAGAACTAGGGTGAATAAGAAGCCGAGAGAGTCCATTGGTTTCGGGCCCAATGCATGGTAGTAGCTGATTCTTAAATCACACATACAGATCTCAGTGCTTAAGGTCGGCTTCAATGAAACAACCCACCATGTACTCCTACATGGCCTCTCATCGATACCTTTACCAAATCGTGTTCACCACACCACTCTCATTACCGACATAATCATTTCACTCTAGCCCATCACCCAGATGAACCAGACCTGACACGACTCTAAGCATAGCAGGCATAGCAAGGTAGGAACAACACATACATATGGCTCAATCAACTCCTACACATGCTAGTGGGTTTCATCTAGTTACTGTGGCAATGACAGGTCATGCAGAGGAAGTGGGTTCAACTA
>NW_021300862.1:0-1290 GCF_002162155.2 Triticum dicoccoides
ATTTTGGGTCCCTGAGCGATTTCCATGATTGACGAACCCCGGGGTGCTTTATGTATCGTTGATCAATAACCCTAGGTTTTACCGATTCAGGGATCTTTCACAGACTATTACTCACCATTTTGGAGTCCCAAAGCGATTTCCATGGTTGTCGAACCCCGAGATGTGTTTACGTGTTGGTCGTCAAGACTCGGAGATTGGGCCGATTCTTGCTTGTTTCTTGGACTATTACTCAGTTTTGGGATCCCGAAGTGATTTCCACAATTGATGAACACCGGGGTGCGTTTACGTGTCGGTCATCAAAACTCACAATTTTGGCCTATTCTGGTATGTTTTGTGCACTGTTACTCACCATTTTGGGGTTCCAGAGCGATTTCCATGATTGACGATCCCTGGGGTGTGTTTCCATGCCCGTCATCAACACTCACAGCTTTGGCCAATTCTGACCCGTTTCGTGGACTATTACTCACCGTTTAGGGATCCCAAAGCGATTTCCATAGTTTATGAACCCCAAGGTGCGCTTACATGTCGGTCATCAACAGTCACAATTTTGGCTGATTCTGGCCCATTTTGTGGACTATTACTCACTTTTTTGGGGTCCTAGAGTGATTTCCGCGATTAACAAACCCCGGGGTGCGTTTATGTGTCAGAAATCAACACTCACGGTTTTTGACGATTCTGGCCCGTTTCATGGACTATTACTCACCGTTTTGCGGTCACGAAGCGATTTCAACAGTTGTTGAACCCTAAGGTGCAGTTGCGTGTCGGTCATCAACACTCATTGTTTTGGCCAATTTTGGCCCGTTTCATGGACTAATATTGGCTGTTTTGGAGTCCGGCAGTGATTTCCACGATTAACAAACCCCGTGGTGCATTTACGTGTCGGTCATCAACACTCGTGGTTTTTGTCGATTCTGGCCCGTTTCATGGACTATTACTCACCTTTTTGGGGTCCCAAAGCGATTTCCACAGTTGTCGAACCCTAAGGCGCACTTACGTGTTGGTCGTCAACAATCATAGTTTTGGCCGATTCTGGCCCGTTTCTTGGACTATTACTCAGTTTTGGGGTCACGTAGTGATTTCCACGATCAACGAACAACGGTGTGTTTATGTGTCTGTCATCAACACTTGCAGTTTTGGCCGAGTTTGGCCCGTTTCATGGACTATTACTCACTGATTTCGGGTCCCTGAGCGATTTCCATGATTGACGAACCCCGGGGTGCGTTTATGTATCGTTGATCAATAACCCTAGGTTTTACCGATTCAGGGCTCTTTCACAGACTATTACTCACC
>NW_021300863.1:0-1227 GCF_002162155.2 Triticum dicoccoides
AAAAATTGGATTATTTTCTGGAATGTTTTTATATATGGACGCTGTTATAAGTTCTTATACAATTCGTGCTGTATAAAATGACAAGCAGGTACGAGGTGGAGTTGCTAGCAGCGTTTGTCAGTTGTGCAACTTCATGTATTCGAGTCCTCACTATCTCTCTTTTCGTTTTACTTTTCTGTATAAAACGGACGGGGTGATTTAATGGGCCGTCCCAGAGAAGTTCAAAAGGTCTGCATACGTCATATACTTTTCGATCATACATACGAAAGTGGGTACGGGTTGTCAAAAGTCGGTATTACCCTTTATCTCTACTCCTATGGAGAAGTCCGTACATAAGAAACAAAAAAGAGTTTTTTCCCCAAAATCCTAAAACGCTCTGACGGCGCCTGGGCGACTAGGGTTTTGACCGTGGAACCGGATTATTCGGCCGGAGATTCGTCACCAGTGCTAATCGAGCGCCCCCGCGTGATCGGGCGGATGGCTGCCCCCAACGCCTCGACCGAAGGGGGGAGGGAAGATGACGAACATCGAGGTCGTGAGGCCAGGAGGAAGCTGGAGGAAGCATTGGGAAAACTTGACATGTCTGAAGAAGAGGCGACCCCCCCTGGTGATCGACGATCGGGTTGATGGAGGTCCGGTGAAGTGGCTTTTGGCAGGTAAGATTCTTCACAGAAATCACTTTCATATCCAGACCATCACCAATGCCCTCAGGCCAGCGTGGGGAAACCCACGAGGATTAAAGTTCAGATCAGTTGGAGTTAACATGTTCGTGGCTGATTTTGAGAATCAACGGGATAGAGATCGAGTCTCAGCTGGATCACCATGGCACATTAACAAGAACGCTGTGGTGTTAGTGGAGTTTGATGAGTGCATGCGGCCAGATGAGGTTAAGTTCGATCGTTTGCAAATCTGGGCCAGAGTTGTCAATCTGCCCTATAACCTGAGGGATGAATCTTGGTGGAAGCCAATAGCGCAGCAGATGAAAAAGCATGCCCAGTCGGTAGCTTTTGATCATAATGGTGGTGTCCTGCGAGCACGAATTGCAATTGATGTTGAGAAGCCGCTTAGAAGATGGATCCTCATTGATTTTGCCAGGAGGAAGAAGGTGGACATGTATGATATTCAATACGAGCAAGTTCCCTACTTCTGTTTCTCCTGTGGCAAGTTGGGTCACTTTGACCTCTACTGTCCAACACCAGGATCCCGTGATGAGAATGGCGATCTGCC
>NW_021300864.1:0-1153 GCF_002162155.2 Triticum dicoccoides
AGGTCGACCTCAGGTATATATTCGTAATGGTAGGCCTGCACCACCACCTCAGGTACGAGATGATGTCCATATTCCTAAACTGAAATTGAATATTCCACCATTTGAGGGTAGATATGTTCCTGATATATATCTTACTTGGGAGTTAGAAACTGAACAACGATTTACATGTTTACAATATCCTGAGGAGAGACGAGTTGCTGCTGCTGTTTGTGCTTTCACTAGTTTTGCATGTGTATGGTGGTCTGAACATTGTAGATTATATCCTATTCCAACTACTTGGGCTGCTTTGAAAACTGCTATGCGTACGCGTTGGGTTCCACCATATTATCAACGTGAATTGCTTCAAAAATTGCAGCGTTTAAGACAAGGAAAAAATTCTGTAGAAGAATATTATCAGGAATTACAAACTGGCACAATTAGATGTGGTATTGTTGAGGAGAATGAAGCTATGCTTGCACGTTTTCTGGGTGGATTAAATAGAGAGATTCAGACCATTCTAGACTATAAGGAGTATACTAATATCACTCGTTTATTCCATCTTGCTTGTAAAGCTGAACGTGAAGTGCAGGATCGACAAGCATTGGGGTGAACTAACTTTTCTGCAGGCCGACCTTCATCATGGACACCACGTGCATCTTCTACTTCAACTGCACCAGCACCTCCATCCGGTGCCACCTCCAGCCGTGATACAAGAAAACAGGCACAACCACCATTATCTGCCAAGAGCGCACCTGCGGGGCCTGCACAGCGTTCTTCTTCTTCCATGGCATCAACAGGGCACACAAGTGATATTATTTGTCGTCGTTGTAAGGGAGGAGGTCATTACGCGAGGGAATGCAAATCTCCGCGTGTGATGATTGCTACCGCGGATGGTGGATATGAGTCCGCTAGTGACTATGATGAGGAGACATTGGCTCTTATTACACGTGAAGAACATGGTGGAGATGATTCTGATCATGAGACGCAATACATGGCTCCTGAAGACGCTGACAGGTATGAATGTTTAGTTGCTCAACGTGTTTTGAGTGTGCAGGTCACACAAGCTGAGCAAAATCAGAGGCACAATTTGTTCCATACCAAGGGAGTTGTGAAGGAACGTTCTGTGCGCGTCATAATAGACGGAGGGAGCTGCAACAACTTGGCTAGCATGGAG
>NW_021300865.1:0-2022 GCF_002162155.2 Triticum dicoccoides
TTTTTATCATATTGCATGAATTTATCCCTCTACATCATGTCATCTTGCTTAAGGCGTTACTCTGTTTTTAACTTAATACTCTAGATGCATGCTGGATAGCGGTCGATGAGTGGAGTAATAGTAGTAGATGCAGAATCGTTTCGATCTACTTGTTTCAGACGTGATGCCTATATACATGATCATACCTAGATATACTCATAATTATGCTCAATTCTGTCAATCGCTCAACAGTAATTTGTTCACCCACCATAGAATACTTATGCTCTTGAGAGAAGCCACTAGTGAAACCTATGGCCCCGGTCTATTCTCATCATATCAATCTCTATCACTTTATTATTTACTTTGTTTTTACTTTGCCTTTTACTTTTCACTTTGCATCTATATATCAAAAATACCAAAAATGTTATTTATCATCTCTAACAGATCTCACCCTCGTAAGTGACCGTGAAGGGATTGACAACCCTTAATCGCGTTGGTTGCGAGTAGCTATCGTTTTGTATAGGTACGAGGGACTTGTGCATGGTCTCCTACTGGATTGATACCTTGGTTCTCAAAAACTGAGGGAAATACTTACGCTACTTTACCGCATCATCCTCTCCTCTTCGGGGAAATCCAATGCAGTGCTCAAGAGGTAGCAGGGGGCAACTCCGACAAATACTCGTCCATACCGCTACTCGCCCTGCAGAAAGACGAGATCGAGCGGCAGGTGCGAGAGATGCTGGACACCGACGTCATCACACACAGTGTGAGCCCCTTTGCGACGCTCGTGCTGCTGGTCAAGAAGAAGGACGACACCTGGCAGTTTTGCATGGACTATCGCAGGCTCAATGACGCAACGATCAAGAACAAGTTTCCCTTGCCGATCGTGGACGAACTGCTCAACGAACTGGCAGGAGCTACAGTCTTTTCCATGCTCGACTTGCGAGCTGTCTATCACCAAATTCGCATGCGGGAAGAAGACGAAGCCAATATGGCATTTAAAACACACCACAACCATTTCCAGTTCAGAGTCATGCCATTCGGGCTCACCAATGCGCCGCCCACTTTCCAGTGCTTGATGAATGCCATCTTCAGTAAGTACATTCGCAAGTTCATCGTCATTTTCCTTGACAATATACTTGTCTTCAGTGAGACCATGGAAGAGCACTTGGAACATGTGCGCATGGTGCTGGATCTGCTCCGCCAACATCAACTCTACATCAAGGCATCCAAGTGCGAGTTTGCCACCAACCACATCGACTACCTCGGCCATGTGATCTCGAGCAGAGGCGTTGCCACCGATGCGGAGAAGACGCAGGCCATGGTGCAGTGGCCTACAACGACATCAGCGACCGAACTTCGCGGCTTCCTCGGCCTCACTGGCTATTACCGCAAGTTCTTGCCGCACTACGGCATCATCGCCAAGCCGATCATCCAACTCCTCACCAAGAAAGGGTTTGAGTGGTCGGAGCATGCTCAGACTGCGTTCGACCTCCTCAAGAAGGCCATGGTCACCACATCGGTGCTCGCGCTCCCCAACTTCGACAAGCCATTCGCCATCGAGACGGACACGTGCGACACGGGCATCGGCACCGTCCTGACGCAAGAGGGACACCCCGTGGCCTACTTCAGCAAGGCACTGGGGGTGCGCAACCATAAGCTCTCCACTTATGAGAAGGAGTTTCTCGCGGTTATGATGGCCGTGGACAAGTGGCGGCAGTACTTGCAGTGCGGGCTGTTCGACATCCTCATAGACCACAAGAGTCTCTGCAACCTGGGCGAGCAGCACCTCGAGACCGACGTCTAGCGCAAGGCCATGTCTAAACTCGCCGGCCTCCAATTCTGCTTCCTGTACAAGCGCGGCCTCAACAATGGAGCAGCAGATACGCTCTCCAGGGTGGGCAAGCTCATGGACGTGGCCGCACTCTCTACCTATCAGCCAGCCTGGCTTCAGGAGGTGGCGAATTTGTACGAGACGGACGTGCATGCCCAGGAGCACCTCCAGCAGCTGGCCCTGTCCAGCCCGGGCGCCGACGGGTATGA
>NW_021300866.1:0-1236 GCF_002162155.2 Triticum dicoccoides
GTTTTATTTCTTTTGTGCTTTATTTTAATTTTGAAGGAGTTTCACATATTCTACGGTACTACATACATGCATATGAATGTACAATTTCAAACAAATTTGAAATTAGAACCAAAAAGAATTCAAGAGGAATATACAATATATATTCAATATCATCGGATGACCATATACAATTTTGAACAAGTTTCCATACATAATTTAATGCATTTAAAGTTCTACGTCCTCGTAATGGTGTTCTCCTTTAGGATGGAGGACTTCCCTCCTGAACCATCCAGCTAGTTCCTCTTGAAGTGGTCGGAAGCGAGCTTCTGGACTAAGCATCATCCGGAGGTTATTCCTCTGAGCATTGGTATCACTCGGAACCCGCCGCTCAGAGGTGTATCTCCGGATCATCTCACAGACATAGTATGCACATAGATTGGTCCCCGCTGGCTGAATATCCTCACCATTCTTAGCCTTTGACCTTTTGAATTCTAGCTCTTTTTTGAATTCACCGACCTTTGTATCTACGAACCGTCTCCAAACCCTACGAGGCAAAGAAAATTAAATGAACAAGAGAGTTATTAGTTACTTGATATTAGGAAATGGACGAAATAGGCCGATCGATATTGAGCGCAAATGAATGAAAATAATTACTTCTGCAGCATTCTTCTCATGCCGCCCCAAAGCTTTGGATCCTTATTCAGAGAGTCGTGGACGAGACATTCTGAGGTGTCAACTTTAATTACTAGCAGAATCCAGTGGAACCTGCGGACACGATACATGCACAGTGTGTCATGCATAACTCATCGATTAGCCGGCCACATACCATGCATGGAGTAAACAAAAGAGAATGTGCTCAAGACAGAAACACTCACCCAAAATGGTAAGGAAATAGAATATCACTTTTGAGTTCCTGCTTTGTAAGAAACTGCCACAGGTCTGCCTCCATGTCGGCGGGGTGATGCTCCAACACATATCCATTAACGATGTGTGGGTCAATGAACCCAACATCATGGATGTTCCTTACTCTGCATTCCTTAATCTTCATTCTGCATGTATAATAGCGGACACAACAATATAGTTAGGACATATATATAGTGCAGGCAATATGAACGAGATGGGGTAGAAATAAATCACTTACAGAACGTAGCAACTGATGATAGATTTGTCGAGCTCGCGCAGATTGAAAAGCTGGAACAATTCACTCAGATGAATTTGTACATAGTAATGTTTGAAGTGATGCTCATATCTAACTTC
>NW_021300867.1:0-1142 GCF_002162155.2 Triticum dicoccoides
CAGTCCCTTTGCAGTAGAAACACTTAGTCTCAGGCTTAGGACCAGACTTGGGCTTCTTCACTTGAGCAGCAACTTGCTTGCCATTCTATTTGAAGTTCCCCTTCTTCCCTCTGCCCTTTTCTTGAAACTAGTGGTCTTGTCTACCATCAACACTTGATGTTTTTCTCGATTTCTACCTTCGTCAATTTCCGCATTACGAAGAGCTTGGGAATTGTTTCCGTTATCCCTTGCATATCATAGTTCATCACGAAGTTCTACTAACTTGGTGATGGTGACTAGAGAATTCTGTCAATCACTATCTTATCTGGAAGATTAACTCCCACTTGATTCAAGCGATTGTTGTACTCAGACAATCTGGGCACATGCTCACTAGTTGAGCGATTCTCCTCCATCTTTTAGCTATAGAACTTGTTGGAGACTACATATCTCTCAACTCGGGTATTTGCATGAAATATTAACTTCAACTCCTGGAACATCTCATATGCTCCATGACGTTCAAAACGTCGTTGAAGTCCCGATTCTAAGCCATTAAGCATGGTGCACTAAACTATCAAGTAGTCATCATATTGAGCTAGCCAAACGTTCATAACGTCTGCATCTGCTCCTGCAATAGGTCCGTCACCTAGCGGTGCATCAAGGACATAATTCTTCTCTGCAGTAATGAGGATAAACCTCAGATCACGGATCCAATCCGCATCATTGCTACTAACATTTTTCAACATGATTTTCTCTAGGAACATATCAAAATAAACACAGGGAAGCAACAACGCGAGCTATTGATCTACAACGTAATTTGCAAAATACTACCAGGACTAAGTTCATGATAAATTAAAGTTCAATTAATCATATTATTTAAGAACTCCCACTTAGATAGACATCCCTCTAATCCTCTAAGTGATTACGTGATCCAAATCAACTAAACCATGACCGATCATCACGTGAGATGGAGTAGTTTTCAATGGTGAACATCGTTATGTTGATCATATCTACTATATGATTCACGCTCGACCTTTCGGTCTCCGTGTTCCGAGGCCATATCTGTATATGCTAGGCTCGTCAAGTTTAACCTGAGTATTCTGCGTGTGCAAAACTGGCTTGCACCCGTTGTAGATGGACGTAGAGCTTATCACACCCGATCATCA
>NW_021300868.1:0-2026 GCF_002162155.2 Triticum dicoccoides
TTCGTGTGCATTTTAGTATCTCTACATATGCTGATTATGTTGATTGTGATGTGGTACCTATGCAAGCATGTTCCTTATTACTTGGTAGACCATGGCAATTTGATAAAAATTCTATACACCATGGTAGAAACAATCAGTATACTCTTGTTCATAACGATAAAAATATTACTTTGCTTCCTATGACTCCTGATTCCATTTTGAAAGATGATATTAATAGAGCTAATAAAGCAAAACAGGAGACAAATAAGAGTGAAAATAAGATTGTGGCAAAAGAATTTGAGCACCAAATGAAGTCTAATAATAAACCATCTACTGTTGTTTCCGAAATTAAATTGAAAAGTGCATGATTACTTGCCACCAAATCTGATATTGATGAGCTAGATTTCAGCAAATCTGTTTGCTATGCCTTTGTGTGCAAAGAGGCATTATTTTCATTCGAGGACGTGCCTTCCTCTTTGCCCCCTGCTGTAACTAACATTTTGCAGGAGTTCGCTGACGTCTTTCCACAAGACGTGCCACCGGGATTACCACCTATTCGAGGGATTGAGCATCAAATTGACTTAATTCCCGGTGCTTCGCTACCCAACCGTGCACCATACCGTACCAATCCAAAGGAGACGAAGGAGATTATGCGTCAAGTACAAGAACTGCTCGACAAAGGTTATATACGCGAATCCCTTAGTCCTTGTGTTGTTCCTATCATTTTAGTGCCGAAAAAGGATGGTACATCGTGTATGTGCGTTGATTGTAGAGGCATAAATAATATTACTATTCGTTATCGTCATCCTATTCCTAGGCTCAATGATATGCTTGATGAATTGAGTGGTTCTACAATATTCTCCAAAGTTGATTTGCATAGTGGATACCATCAAATTCGTATGAAATTGGGAGATGAATGGAAAACATCATTTAAAACTAAGTTTGGATTATATGAGTGGTTAGTCATGCCTTTTGGGTTAACTAATGCACCTAGTACTTTCATGAGGTTAATGAACGAAGTTTTACGTGCTTTCATTGGACGATTTGTGGTAGTTTACTTTGATGGCATATTGATTTATAGCAAATCTTTGGAGGAACATTTGGAACATTTACGTGCTGTTTTTATTGCTCTACGTGATGCACGTTTGTTTGGAAACCTTGGAAAGTGTACCTTTTGCACCGACCGAGTATCTTTTCTTGGTTATGTTGTTACTCCACAGGGAATTGAAGTTGATAAAGCCAAGATTGAAGCTATTGAGAGTTGGCCGCAGCCCAGAACGGTCACACAAGTGAGGAGTTTCCTTGGCCTCGCTGGTTTCTATAGGCTTTTTGTGAGAGATTTCTGCACCATTGTTGCACCTCTCAACGAGCTTACAAAGAAGGATGTGCCTTTTGTTTGGGGTATCGCACAGGAAGAAGCCTTCACGGTATTGAAAGATAAGTTGACACATGCTCCTTTACTCCAACTTCCTAATTTCAATAAGACTTTTGAGCTTGAATGTGATGCTAGTGGAATTGGATTAGGAGGTGTGTTATTACAAGATGGAAAACCTGTTGCATACTTTTCTGAAAAATTGAGTGGGCCTAGTCTGAACTATTCTACTTATGATAAAGAATTATATGCTCTTGTTCGGACCTTAGAAACATGGCAACATTATTTATGGCCCAAGTAATTTGTTATACATTCTGATCATGAATCTTTGAAACACATTAAAAGTCAAGCAAAACTGAAGCGTAGACATGCTAAATGGGTTGAATTCATTGAGACTTTCCCTTATGTCATTAAACACAAGAAGGGTAAAGAAAATGTTATTGCTGATGCCTTGTCTCGTCGTTATACTATGCTTTCACAACTTGACTTTAAAATATTTGGTTTGGAGACCATCAAAGATCAATATGTTCATGATGCTGAATTTAAAGATGTATTGCAGAATTGTAAGGAAGGGAGAACTTGGAACAAGTTCGTTCTTAACGATGGATTTGTGTTTCGTGCTAACAAGCTATGCATTCCAGGTAGCTCCGTTCGTCTTTTGTTGTTGCAGGAGGC
>NW_021300869.1:0-1249 GCF_002162155.2 Triticum dicoccoides
CAGCAGCACAACGGCGTGGTGGTGGTGGAGGAGCGTGGCAATCCCGCAGGGCTTCGCCAAGCACCACGGGAGAGGAGAAGAACTTGGGAGAGAGGGAGGGGCTGCACCAAAGGCATAAGGTGTGTTTGGGAGGCCCTCCTACCCCACTATATATAGGGATCCCAAGGGGGGGGGGTGCGCCAGCCCCTAGGAGATCCAATCTCCAAGGGGGCGGCGGCCAGGGGAGGAGTCCTCCCCCCCCCCCCCAAGGCACCTAGGAGGTGCCTTCCCCTGCTGGGACTCTTCCTTTAGGGTTTCCCCAGGCGCATGGGCCTCTTAGGGCTGGTGCCCTTGGCCCATGTAGGCCAAGGCGCACCCCCTACAGCCCATGTGCCCCCCCGGGGCAGGTGGCCCCACCCGGTGGGCCCCCGGGACCCTTCCGGTGGTCCCGGTACAATACCGATGACCCCGAAACTTGTCCCGATGGCCGAAACAGGACTTCTTATATATAAATATTTACCTCCGGACCATTCCGGAACTCCTCGTGACGTCCGGGATCTCATCCGGGACTCCGAACAACATTCGGTAACCACATACAAGCTTCCTTTATAACCCTAGCGTCATCGAACCTTAAGTGTGTAGACCCTACGGGTTCGGGAGACATGCAGACATGACCGAGACGTTCTCCGGTCAATAACCAACAGCAGGATCTGGATACCCATGTTGGCTCCCACATGTTCCACGATGATCTCATCGGATGAACCACGATGTCAAGGACTTAATCAATCCCGTATTCAATTCCCTTTGTCTAGCGGTATTTTACTTGCCCGAGATTCGATCGTCGGTATCCAATACCTTGTTCAATCTCGTTACCGGAAAGTCACTTTACTCGTTCCGTAACACATCATCCCGTGATCAACTCCTTGGTCACATTGCGCATATGATGATGTCCTACCGAGTGGGCCCAGAGATACCTCTCCGTTTACACGGAGTGACAAATCCCAGTCTCGATCCGCATAAAACAATAGATACTTTCGGAGATACCTGTAGTGCACCTTTATAGTCACCCAGTTACGTTGTGACGTTTGATACACCCAAAGCACTCCTACGGTATCCAGGAGTTACACGATCTCATGGTCAAAGGAAGAGATACTTGACATTGGCAAAGCTCTAGCAAACGAACTACACGATCTTTTGTGCTAGTCTTAGGATTGGGTCTTGTCCATCACATCATTCTCCTAATGATGTGATCCCGTTATCAACGACATCC
>NW_021300870.1:0-3541 GCF_002162155.2 Triticum dicoccoides
GGCACGTGATTGAGGTGCTGGTGCAGTTGAAGTAGAAGATGCACGCGGTGTCCATGATGAAGGTCGGCCTGCAGAAGAGTTAGTTCGCGCCAATGCTTGTCGATCCTGCACTTCACGTTCAGCTTTACAAGCAAGATGGAATAAACGAGTGATATTAGTATACTCCTTATAGTCTAGAATGGTCTGAATCTCTATTTAATCCACCCGGAAAACGTGCAAGCATAGCTTCATTCTCCTCAACAATACCACATCTAATCATGCCACTTTGTAATTCCTGATAATATTCTTCTATAGAATTTTTTCCTTGTCTTAAGCGCTGTAATTTTTGAAGCAATTCACGTTGATAATATGGTGGAACCCAACGAGTACGCATAGCAGTTTTCAAAGCAGCCCAAGTAGTTGGAATAGGATATAATCTACAATGTTCAGACCACCATACACATGCAAAACTAGTGAAAGCACAAACAGCAGCAGCAACTCGTTGTTCAGTTTCTAACTCCCAAGTAAGATATATATCAGGAACATATCTACCCTCAAATGGTGGAATATTCAATTTTAGTTTAGGAATATGGACATCATCTCGTACCTGAGGTGGTGGTGCAGGCCTACCATTATGAATATATACCTGAGGTCGACCTGCTGGTGGTGGTGCAGGTGGCTGCACGTAGTGCTGATTTTGATCAACCTCATCCTCATAATCTCCCACATAATCATCCTCCTCCGCATCAGCACCAGGAGCCACAGAAGTATCAACAACAGCACCAACAGTTTGGCCAAACGCAAGAGGAACACGGCTCGCTCGGCGAAGGTCTGTTTCGCGATGTGGAGGTAGTCGTTGTTGTTGTTGTTGTTGGAGAGGTGCGTTAGGTGCAGCGGGTGGTGGTGGTGGAAGACGCGCGAGCAATTCATTAAACTTGTTATCGAGCTTTGTTTCGAACGTCTTCTCCATGCCATCTATCTTCTCCATGGCCTCTTCAAATCTGTTTAGCACATCTTGCACCTGTCCACTCATCATTTGCTGAAATTTATCATGCAAATCCTTATTCGTCATGTTCTCCCAGTCAGTCTCGTCGACTTGTGATCCTGGCATGGTTAGCAGCAATAGAAACACACAAGAATATGATCCTACAGACTACTAACAAGAGGTGGTGGTGGGTGTCACAAATCCGTCAAGCAAAACTCAAATTCTTACCAGTTCTTACCCAGCAGCAGGCGGTGATCGGCAACCGTTGTAGTCAAAACTCTCAAAGCTTGGATAGAGCGATTACCAGGGAGAGTCAAACGCACGATGTAGATGTATGTGGAGCTGGGAAGGCTTATAATATGGTAGCAAAAAAGGTCACCAATAATCAATTCAGAGATGCAAAGTTGAATAAACGCTCAACGACGGTACTGTGCTGGTCCTAAGCTAGACCGTGCTAGAGACGCGAGCCTAGAACACTAACAAAATCACGGCGCTGCACGTAAACAAGGAAAAAGCACACTCTGGAATTTTTTTTGCGCTGCTTTTTTTTTGCAAAAAATCACGATAATGGCGAGTGTCTCAAAACTCTTCCTAGGTCAAACGGACAGGATGGGCACGAAATTTTTTCGACCAATTTTTTTTTTCGTTTTTTCGACTGCCCGGACCCAAAAACTGGAAACGGGTCAAAAAAAACTTCCTATAATGGCACCTGTCTCAAAACACTCAGAAACACCTAAAAATAGGATAGCCAGAATTTTTTTCAAAAAATGCGTTTTCGAAAAATTTTGGGCCTAAACGGAGGGTGGTTTCCGGACTCTTTTTTTTCCCGAAACCTACTCCGGCAAGGAAACACGAATCGGAATCTAGATGGATCTTGAAAACAAACCTAATATGACAAGAACTCGGATTGGTGGTGGATATATGGTGGTAGATGGCAGCGGTGGTAGTATATGACAGCGGTGGTGGTATATGGATACGGATTCGAAGCGGTGGCGGATAAGCGGTGGCGGTAGATGGCAGGGGCGATGATGATGGTGCGGCGGCGGCGTGACAACTTATGACCAGAACTCGAAACTCTAAAAGACTAGACTCTAAGACCAGCAACTAGACACGACGATGCAACCGCAAATTCCACAAAGCAAAACCCTAAAAAGATTATGCAAAGGCTCGGATTGGTTCGGATATGATGAACTAACCCTAACTTTTTTTGTGTGTGGCTTTTTCGTGGACTGTAGGTATGAAGAACAGACTCGATCTAAACTATGAAAAACTGTAAAATCTCACCGAGCAACCTGGAAATCTGATACCACTTGACAGAGGCAAAGGTGTCCCGTCTTTCGATGAGATGATGGATATCGCTTTGGTGGAAGTCGACTTTGACAATCCGACTACGAACGTGCGAGGACGTCGCGCCTTAGCAATCGCTAAACCAACTCCGAGAGGTTATTAACCACGCCGGAGCACGATCAACCTGACCACGAGGGTCTGTTTCCTGCGAGCAAACAAAGAACAAGCAAGAAACTAAGATTGCAATCTGGATATTGCGAATATAAGATGAAAGCTTTATTGATCAAGGTGGGGTTCTGTGACGCCTTTGTCTGGTTGTTGAACACAAACGAAGTACGCGAAGTTGCAGCTATGGCGAACTTTTAATCTAAACAAAACCCAAAGTCTAAACGACGCCCTATGGAGGAAGAGGGGGGGAATTTCGTGGCCCTTGAGGGTGGGGTCCGAAACCAACCCTAACTCTTGTTTCCCCACACATACGGACTCTAAAAATAGCCTATACTTAAGTATTTCGAAATTACATGGGCCTGGCCCATTAATAAGGTGACGCAGCACCTAGAATAGCCTATAGACGAATATTATGAAGTGGCATCTTGTATATTTCGTCCAAGGCTTCATGCACTCCTTATGGCGGCTTCAAAGTCCTGAAATCATCACTTGTAACTCCGTTCTTGATCCCCTTGCGCATGCCATCAACTCCATGCGTGTTCTTGCTCCAATGTTCATCCTTCTCCAAGCTAGGCCCTTCATTTGTAAGCAAAACAAATGTATCAAATTTAGGCAGCATCATAATCTCATGAACATTAGAATCATTACCAAGAAACGAAAGTATCTGGTAATTTAATTGGCGTGCGCGAGCTCTAGTAATTGGTCCAGTATATGTAACAGTAGGGGTTGTGGGTGTAACAATGGTATTGATGTCCTCATCACGATGCAACCGCAAATTCAACAAAGCAAAAACCCTAAAAAGATTATGCAAAGGCTCAGATTGGTTCGGATATGATGAACTAACCCTAAAAAAATTTTGTGGCTTTTTCGTGGACTGTAGGTATGAAGAACAGACTCGATCTAATCTACGAAAAACTGTAAAATCTCACCGAGCAACCTGGAAATCTGACACCACTTGATAGAGGCGAGGGTCCCGATGTTTCGATGAGATGGTGGCTATCGTTTTCTGTGGGAGTCGACTTTGACGATCCGACTACGAATGTGCGAGACGTCGCGCCTTAGCAATCGCTAAACCAACTTCCGAGGGTGATGAGGACATCAATACCATTGTTACACCCACAG
>NW_021300871.1:0-2444 GCF_002162155.2 Triticum dicoccoides
CATGATGTCTTGGCTGATTCCACCCAATCCAGCCTATTCCCTTGAGTAGATCCTTGCATTCCAAGCTTGGCCCAACAATTTAAGCTAAAAGGGCATTTACAGAAAAGGTGCTCCATCGTTTCATCCATGCATTTTGGGCAAAGCAGGCAGCCAAACGTGTAACCAATGTTGAAGTAACGTCGTTTGAGCATATTTCTGGTGTTTAGCCTGTCAGAGAGTAGTAACCAGCCAAAAACTTTGATCTTCATAGTTGTTTTGGACTTCCATAGCCATGAGTAGGCAGGGTGAGCTTGGACATCTCTGAACAAAAACTCATAGAATTTGTTGGCTGCGAAGTGGGTGGATCCCCAAACATATGTCCAATCATCGTGTGTTGATAGGCCAGCCAACTGAATGTCCAAGGTAAGGCTTTGCAGATTTATGGTCTCTGCATGGGCTTGCTCCGATAGTGGAAGATGAAACGTTTCCTGCAAACTGGTGGCCCCTAGGAACGCGCGAACAGAGATGTCTTCATCTTTAGCAAACGAGAAAGCACGTGGATGAGTTTCGGCCAGGATCTCACCCAGCCACATATCTTTCCAGAAGAGAGTGGTTGCTCCATTATTCACATTGACCATCGTGATTCCTCTATAAGTGAGCATGAGCTTTGAGATATCTCGCCACCAGAAGGAGCCACAAGGATCGGCAACATGGGGTATCTTGGAGGTGTAGTAGGTGTTCCTAATCAACTCAACCCAGGGCAGGTCCCAGTGGTTGTAGAACTTATGAAGAAACTTGAGAAGCAAGGCCTCGTTCTGGATTTTCAGGTTTAATACTCCCAGACCACCACATTTTTTTGGTTTGCAAACCATGTCCCAAGCAGCAAGTGAGGTGCACTTGTCACCTTGATCAGTTTTCTTTGTCCATAAACATTTGCGGCGAATCTTGTCAAGGAGTTCAACGATTCCTGCTGGGAGTTTAAGTGTACACATGGCGTAGATTAGGAGCAAGGTAATGACCGAGTTGAGTAGTGATAACTTGCCACCATATGAGATCATATTAAGTGTTGCTGATAGTCTTCTTTCTAGCCGACATACCAAAGGTATGAGATCATGAATGGTAGGTTTAGTAGTCCCCAATGGAAGGCCTAGGTAGGTAAAATGCATCTTTCCCACCACACATCCAAAAATATTCGCCAAGTTGGTATAGAGTGCTTCATCACAGTTGATCGGGACAAGTGTGGATTTATGGAAATTAGTTTTGAGTCCAATAGAGGTGGCGTAGTCCGACAGAATATTTTTGATAGTTGTAGCCTGTAGAGGACAAGCTGGCATTGCAAGAATCATGTCATCCGCATATTAAATGACCGAGTAATCTTTTTGTGTAGCGCCTGGGAAGGGTAACTTGATGAGGTCTTTGGCAAAAGCATCATTAATAGCAGCTTGTAATAAATCTGCGGCTAGGACAAAGATTAGGGGGGACAAAGGGTCACCTTGGCGGACTCCACATTTGCAATGAAATTGTCTTCCCAGTACGCCATTCAGGAGGACATCAGATTTCCCCGAGGCAAAGATGCATTTAATCCAACCAAGCCATTTATCATTAAAGCCCATGTTTCTCATGATCTCAATCATTGAATCATGATCAATGGTGTCGAAGGCTTTAGCAAAATCTAGTTTTAACAGGACAATTTCTTTTTTGGAAGATTGGCACTGGTAGATGTACTCGAAGGCCCATGCCAGGCAGTCTTGGATCGTGCACCCTTTGAGGAAACCATATTGGTTGCGGTGCACAATTTTGAGCACGAGTCTTTGTAAACGGTTGGCCAGGAGCTTAGTAATTACCTTGAGACAACAATTAAGTAGTGTGATGGGCCTGTATTCATTAATTGTTGACGGCGCCTGAACTTTTGGAATGAGAGTGATTAGTCCTTCATTAATGCTCTCTAATTTGAGGTTGCCCTCGAAGAACTGGTTGCAAAGCTTATAGAAATCGTCCTTGATCACTTCCCAACAAGTTTTCAGAAATATGCCTGTAATACCGTCAGGTCACGGGGCCCGGTCCGCTGGCATTGTTTTGATCACCTGGTCAATTTCAGCCATGGTAAATGGAACTGTGAGTTCATCAAGGCCAGCAATCTTTTTGATGATTCTGGGCAAGTCAAATTTCATGTCATGCTTGGTTTTCGTGCCAAGTCAATCTTTGAAAGTCTGAAATATAATGGCTTCTTTGCTTGCATGATCCTCTGCACAAAAGCCAGATTCAGTCATGAGGGAGGCTATGTTATTTCTGCGATATCGTTCTCACGCCATTGCTTGAATTTTTTTGGAATTTTCATCGCCGAATTGAACCCAACGAACCGTGCAGCGTTTCTTCCAGTATAGCTTTTGGTAGGACAGGAGTCTTAATAAATGGTTCTTGAGAATAGTTCTGAAATTTGCTTCCGGTGTCGTGAGAAGTCTCCT
>NW_021300872.1:0-1656 GCF_002162155.2 Triticum dicoccoides
GCCTTGGTAACCGCACGGATTCCACAAGTCCCTACATGCAAAGCAGGCCATGATTACCTGTGATCGTGGAGGTCGATGGTTGGCCTTCGCCGGCTATAAGTACAGAGCGGCGCACGCCCTTCCAGTCTATCCTTCTGCTTCTCCTCCTTCCTGGGCCTTGCTCCGTCTTGCTGCAATGGCTGCGATCCGCCGGTTCTCCGCAGAAGAGAAGGGAAAGGCTCCCCAAGGGGATCCTGATCCGCTTCCCCCGAAGAAGCGGCTTGCCCTCTAGTGTCAGGGCGAGGGGCGCCCTCACGATCCATCTGGAGTACGACGGTGCTTTGGTGATGTCCTTCAAGGTCATCGATGCGGAGGGTCGCCGGCTGGAGTGCTGCCCCGGGAGAGGTGGTCGGGACCCCGCTACGGCGACACAGAGGCCGACAGATCACTCCCTCGGCCGCTCCTCAGGCGACAGAGGCGCCGGAGGATCCAGTGACTCTGCCGAGCTCTTCGTGACTCCAGAGACGAGCGACGACAGCTACGAGCCCCCGAGCCTGCACCGTTCCCGGAGCAGGGCGGGCTCGTCAGGCCGTCGCCGCCTCTGATCTGGATGGGGTTGACGTCGGTGCTGGGAAGCCCACTGTTGATGATGGCGTCTGTCGCGATGCCCCCTGTAGTTAGGACTCCCTAGGATTCACTCCTTTTGTTCCTACGAGGAGCCAAGAATATACCCCACGGGGGCTTGTAAGATGTTTGTAGCTCCGTCTATCAATATGATCCTTATTGTGACGTAGTGCGAGATGCTCATTCCGTTTTAGCTTAGCTTCCTCCTTTCAGACCTCGCGAGGGCTTGATGCTCTGCGCCGACAGGTCCCAGTCCCAAGGCGGCTTCAGCCGTCGCTGGTATGCCAGGTCACGATGTCGTGGTCAAGGCCAGGAGGTGAGTGGCCCGAGGTCCGGTAAGAGCCCCTGAGTTGCGATGCTCAGGAGGTCCCCCTTAGCGCTCAAGCAGCCATCATTTGGTGAGAAAGGAGAGCGACGTTGCTAACACAGGATCACATTGGGTGCGGGGATGGTGCCACGGTAACTAGTGTTTCCGGAGAGTGACTTATCTCGAGGGTCAAAAAAATGCTTCCTGGTGCGGCGCTAGCCTTGGCCGTCGTGAGGTTGCTTGGCGACGCTCCTTGGAGGGACCCTGCAGGCTCATCACAGAAGGAACGAGGGTTCGTCGCGACAATCAACAGTTAGCCGTTAGTTGGGGTGTATTGGGGTATCCGTGAGCCAGCACGGGACTCCCGGGGCCCTACCTCAAGGCGGGTTGCGCCTGGATCTGGGCCTTATCTTCGAGTGTGTTCCTGCAAATTTGGCCAGATGCCGGTGCTCTACGTCTTTGGGTCCTGGCTCTCGGGATTGTCTCAGCCGTCGCTGGTATGCCAGGTCGCGATGCCATGGACAAGACCAGAGGGTGAGGGCCGGAGAGCCGTTAGGAGCCCTGAGTCGCGATGCTCAGGCACCCCCCCTTTAACGCGCAAGCTAGGTTAGATGGCGAAACTCTACGTCCTCGGGTCCCGGCTCTCGGGCTGGTCTCAGCCGTCGCTGGCATGCCAGGTCGCGATGCCGTGGACAAGACCAGAGGGTGAGGGCCGGAGTGCCGGTCGGCGCCCTGAGTAGCGATGC
>NW_021300873.1:0-2076 GCF_002162155.2 Triticum dicoccoides
CCGCAGGGCTCCCAGCCCCTGGCTCGGCCTCCCGGAGCCCGCGGGCTGCCCCGACGAGCACGCGTGGGCGCGGCTTCGGCCGGCCCTGCTCGTTTCCTCCCGCGCCAGGGAGCACCTCCCTCCACCGCTGGACGCCGCCGTGCCCCTCCCAGCCCCAGTGAGCACCCCCTCCGACAAACCGTTGTTGCCATTGCTTGTGTTCATGGTGGCTGGATGAATAGATAGATGCTAGATAGATGGATGGATGCTAGATGAATAGATAGATGGATGGATACATATTAGATAGTTTTGTGTAGTTTTATTAGGTATTTAGATACATACTAGATAGTTTTTACTAAGTTTGTGAATATATATGAATTAGATGTTGGGGAAGTTTGTGATAGATGGATGGATATTGGTCAAGATAGTGTTTTGGTAATGTTGATTCATATATAAGAAGCAAATCAAGGCACATGGTTTCTAAAATACTTAATAAAGATTTTTTTTGCAATTTGACATGTTGTTTCATGTCGATTCATAATGTTGTGCCAAATGGTTAATGTGATATGATGACCTAATTTTTTTTCACTCGGTGTAATTAACAGGATTTGTGGTGTTCCATCTTCGCGGAGTGATCATCGACGTTGGAGGTGTTGGTCCACGATCGTCCCTCTCCTTTGATCGACTACATCGGAGGGTGAGCAACAATTCAATGACCTCGTCCACTTTTTTTCCATGTCACTAGATTGAATTTTCACATCAAGTCGCGTAACCTAGGTCTCCCGTCCGAAAGGGTTGCATCGATAAATATGCATTCAATTGCATATTTATCACCGCAGCTCTTTCGGATTGTCCAGCGCTTTCCACGGACAGCCCGAGGATGTGTAGATTGGGTACGTTGTTCATGCTCTACCCCGTTCCGAGACAGGATTTCGGCGGCGCCTCCCTGTTGTTCTCTGGATGCACATTCTCTCGGCATTTTGCCGAGACGTGTATTTGGAGAACAGCGGGGAGGTGCTGCCGAAATTTTGTCTCGGAATGGGGTAGAGCATGGACCGTACTCAATCTACACATTCTCGGGTGGGATTAGGACCCATCTTTACCTATTAGAGATGTAGGTGGATTACTCGTCAACCTTGTAAAAAATAAAATATTGATGTTGGTAATTAAAATAAATCCTTAATTTTGTTGTGTGGCTTCTAATAAAGCAGAGATGGCAGATAATCAGTGGATGTATAGTGGGTTTTTCCGTCGGAATCAAGTAACAACAGAGTGGGTCGAGAAAACTGATGTGTTTTTGAAAGAGATATTCCGTAGTCCAATGAGGATGGTGCCAGAATGCCCGTGTGCCAGATGTAAGAGACGTATCCGCAGAGATAAGAGTGATATGACTAAGCACCTTCGCACGCATGGATTTATGCCCAACTTTAATATGCCGATAAACTTTGCCCAGCGGGACCGTGGTAGAGAGGATGTGATACGACAACGCATCGCTGGTTATGAGGACGATGGGGTTAGAGACATGCTAGATGATGTCTTTGCTGCACAGCCGACACCTCCGTCACATTCAGCGAATGAACCGAAGGAGCCGGAGGAAACCGCAAAGGCCTTCCTGGAAATCTTGGCCTCGTCAAAGAAACCTCTCTATGAGGGTGCCAAGCTGTCTGTGCTGGATGCCATCTCGCAACTGATGGCAGTGAAGGCTGAGTACGGCTGTAGCCGAGGTTGCTTCGAAGCATTTCTGGGAGTATGGGCTAACAGCCTGCCCGAGGGCCATGAACTGCCGAAAACCATGTACGGTACGAAGAAAATCATGAAGGCGCTCTCCATGGACTATGAGAAAATACATGTTTGTCCAAAGAATTTCCTTTTGTTTAGACATGAGTATGCGGATGACAACTACTGTAGGAAGTGCGGTTCCTCTCGGTATATTGAGGTGGTCGATAAGCATGGTCAGAAGCGGCAGCTAAAAATCCCTGTGAAGGTTCTTCGGTATCTTGATTTTATAAAAAGACTGCAGCGCCTTTTCATCACCGAGGAGTCTGCCAAAATGATGAAGTGGCACAAGGAAGGGAAAAGGTACAATCCAAAAAAAAT
>NW_021300874.1:0-807 GCF_002162155.2 Triticum dicoccoides
CAAATTTCAAATATTAAAACTTGATAAGCACCAAGGATAGTTAGCACACATCTCCTCAAATATTGAAAATTTCAAATATTAAAACTTGATAAGAACCAAGGATAGTTAGCACACATCTCTTCAAATATAGCAAATTTCAAATATTAAAACTTGATAAGAATCAAGGATAGTTAGCACACATCTCCTCAAATATTGCAAATTTCAAATATTAAAACTTGATAAGAACCAAGGATAGTTAGCACACATCTCTTCAAATATTGAAAATTTCAAATATTAAAACTTGATAAGAACCAAGGATAGTTAGCACACATCTCTTCAAATATAGCAAATTTCAAATATTAAAACTTGATAAGAACCAAGGATAGTTAGCACACATCTCTTAAAATATTGCAAATTTCAAATATTAAAACTTGATAAGAACCAAGGATAGTTAGCACACATCTCTTCAAATATTGCAAATTTCAAATATTAAAACTTGATAAGAACAAAGGATAGTTAGCACACATCTCTTCAAATATAGCAAATTTCAAATATTAAAACTTGATAAGAACCAAGGATAGTTAGCACACATCTCTTCAAATATTGCAAATTTCAAATACTAAAACTTGATAAGAACCAAGGATAGTTAGCACACATCTCCTCAAATATTGCAAATTTCAAATATTAAAACTTGATAAGAACCAAGGATAGTTAGCACACATCTCCTCAAATATTGCAAATTTCGAATATTAAAACTTGATAAGAACCAAGGATAGTTAGCACACATCTCTTCAAATATTGAAAATTTAAAATATTAAAACTTGATAA
>NW_021300875.1:0-1471 GCF_002162155.2 Triticum dicoccoides
CTACTGCTTAGAGTTGAGTCAGGTCTGATTCATCGGGGATGAATCAGAGGTGTGTGAACATGTCCTACTGTGTGTGAGCTAAGTGTGTGAACACGATTTGGTAAAGGTAGCGGTGAGAGGCCATGTAGGAGTACATGGTGGGTTGTCTCATTGAAGCCGTCCTCAGGAACTGAGTTCTGTGTTTGTGATCCATGATTCAGCTACTACCACGCATTGGGCCCGAAACCAATGGACCCTCTCGGCTTCTTGATCACCCTTGTCCTCTGTCCAGGAGTTGCAAGTAGTTTCTGGTGTTTGTAGTATGCTGGAGGCCGTGGGCAGCGCTGACCGTAGGGGTGGGCTGTGATGCGGTAGGCACGTGGCACGGTGTACCGGGCGCCCGTTTGGTGTCTCGGGAACCCTGTTCACATCGTTTGGGGCTGTGAGCGAAACTCCGGCCGGATCTCCTCATGAATGGAACCCGAATAGGCGATAAACCTGGACTAGAGACTCGAGTGTTTAGGCAGGCCGTGGCCGACACCCACGTTGGGCTTCCGCTTGAAGGTTGCCGAGTACATGTCGTGTAAACGGCGGTAAGTGGTGAGAGCGTGTGTGAAGAAGTACACCCCTGCAGGGTTAACATCATCTATTCGAATAGCCGTGTCCGCGGAAAAGGACTTCTGGGTTGCTTATATCAGTTCATAGACAAGTGAAAGTGGATACTTTAAAATGCGCAAGATAAGCGTGAGTGCTATGGATGGCGTTCTCGTAGGGAGACGGGAGCGGATCCATAGTGGTGTATTAATATGGTGAATATGTGGACTCGTGTGCGCCACCTCAAAAGAGTCGCTTGCAGTCGTAGTTTAGGATAACCACCGAGTCAAAGCTGGCTTGCTGCAGTCAAACCCCTCCACCCCCTTGTTGATAATGATGCATATGTAGATAGATCTGATGTAAGTCTTGCTGGGTACATTTGTACTCACGTTTGCCTATTTATGTTTTTGCAGAGAGACTTCGGTCTCGCTAGTAGTTCCGCGTGGACTTCGACGTTTAGCTTGTTACCTCAGCTACGATCTTGTGCCCTCGGCAGGATCTAGTAGATAGTCAGGCTTCTCAGCCTTTTCCATTTATAGATGTCTGTACTCAGACATGATAGCTTCCGCTTGTGCTTTGATTTGTATGCTCTGATTGTTGGGTCATGAGACCCCTGTTTGTAATATCTCGCTCCTCGGAGCCTAATGAATAAATACTTGAGTCGTAGAGTCATGTTGTGATGCCATGTTGTATTTGCACATATCGAGCATATTGTGTGTATGTTATTGAAATGCTTGATATGTGTGGGATCTGGCTATCTAGTTGTTTATCCTTAGTAGCCTCTCTTACCGGGAAATGTCTCCTAGTGTTTCCACTGAGCCATGGTAGCTTGCTACTGCTCCGGAACACTTAGGCTGGCCGGCATGTGTCCTTCTTCGTTCCTGTGTCTGTCCCTTCG
>NW_021300876.1:0-1804 GCF_002162155.2 Triticum dicoccoides
TTTCCTGCGAGCAAACGAAGAACAAGCAAGAAACTAAGATTGCAATCTGGATATTGCGAATATAAGATGAAAGCTTTATTGATCAAGGTGGGGTTCTGTGACGCCTTTGTCTGGTCGTTGAACACAAACGAAGTACGCGAAGTTGCAGCTATGGCGAACTTTTAATCTAAACAAAACCCAAGGAAAAGCTACTAGATGGATCTACTTATATAGGAGCAAGGGGTGGCGGCCAAGGAGGTGGGAGGACGTCCCAAGGCAGCCTAAAACTAAATCTAGGTCGTACAAGGCCAATGGGCCCAAGTGGAGGTGATGTAACACCTTTGGACTTGTAGTTTGACTCGGATTCTGCTGCAGCATCAGATTGTTTCGTCCACAACTCAACGCTCCGGACGAATTTGAAGGTGATTCCAATTGTGTTGGAAAGTGCACGAAATCTAGTTTCCAATAAAAAAAAGAATCACCCAATTCGGAGTCCGTATGAAAAACTTGTGTGCGTTTTGAGTCAGGTATGTCTGTGCAGTCCGAATCTGAAACCAGAACGTGAGAGACTTGGACTCTATCTTCTCTTGGGCCAAAAGTGACGTGAGAGAACTTTTTGGACAGCAAATAAACATCTCTTTCTTCCTTATCTTCATATGTGGATTGTACAAATGTCCCATACACCTGCAATTAGACAAAACACAAAAGTGTGTGAAGTATTTTTGTTCTGGATAACATAAATAGATTATTGAATAGTTTGCACTAGAAATCACCTGACAAATATGCATATATGCAATATTTTTGGTCATATCCAAGGTAGTCATGTCCTCATCATCCTCCCCTTCTTGAAAATAACGCCGTCCTCGGCGTTGCTTAATCTGAAATGTGGCTAACAAAAGAGACAAGGTGTACATGTTGTATATGTACATGTCATCCATTTTTACTTTCCTTGATTTTTGCATATATGACACATGAATAGATGAGTAACTTGCATAGTTCATAAAATCTAAAGCCAAAAAATTAGCACAAGAAGTAGAAGGCATGAAAATATTGCAACTCAGTTTGCACATATAAGTGAAGCTCTTATTCATTTCAAAAGATTGACAATGTTCATCATTAAACCATCCCAACATTGGTGAATAAACCTTACTTGCATCAAATTTACATGCTACAACATGCTTAAATAAGCAAACATGCAATAAGTCATTCAACACAGAATCATCACCAAGATTAGAGGTCATATCAAAATGATTAAACATTGGTTCTTTTGCATCAATAGTTAATTCCATGGGTGCACTCAAAATTGTTGGTATTTTAGTTGTTTGATCACATGGCAAAGTTAAATTATCAATGTAGTCCTCTAAAATAGGTGGTGTGATCAAAGTAGTGGGTAGCTCATCAGATGGTGCATTCAAATTGACAAGGCATTCATCATTCTCATGTAGAGATGGAAGATCAGTACCTTTGTCATTACCTCTTATGATCAACTCAGATGATGTAGCCACTCTCGGGGGCGATGTGTCACATGGTGGAGGTGATGTAGTCCTGACAACAACGGATGTGGTTGTCATAGTATGCCTAGTAGTTGAAGGAACAATCATATCAACTCTTGGAATGTGCACCGTGCGCTTGTTCTCGTGGCCAACACGTCGTTTTATTTCCTGTTCAGCTTTGCAAGCAAGATGAAACAAATGGTCCATAGGATAACACTCTTCATGAATTAGTATCTCTTGAATATCACGGTTTAATCCTCCCCAAAATCTATCCATAAAATCATCTTCACTTTCTTCTAAAGAGGAATGCAACAAGGTAGTTTGTAAATCAT
>NW_021300877.1:0-54218 GCF_002162155.2 Triticum dicoccoides
TGGGTGAGGAAGATGAACTTCCGTCGAGGACGACTTCATTTCAAGAAGGGGAGGATGATGAGGACATCAATACAATTGTTACACCCACAGCCCCTGCTGCTATACATACTGGACCAATTACTAGAGCTCGTGCACGCCAACTAAATTATCAGGTACTTTCGTTTCTTGGTAATGATTCTAATGTTCATGAGAATATGATGCTGCCTAAATTGGATACATTTGTTTTGCTTACAAATGAAGGGCCTAGCTTGGAGAAGGATGAACATTGGAGCAAGAACAAGCATGGAGATGATGGCATGCGCAAGGGGAACAAGAACGGAGTTACAAGTGATGATTTCAGGACTTTGAAGCCACCATAATGTGTGCATGAAGCCTTCGACGAAATATACAAGATGCCACTTCATAAATTTCGTCCCGAGGCTATTTTAGGTGCTGCGTCACCTTATTATTGGGCCAGGCCCATGTAATTTCGAAATACATAAGTATAGGCTACTTTTAGAGTCCGTATGTGTGGGGAAACAAGAGATAGGGTTGATTTCGGACCCCTCCACCAAGGGCCACGAAATCCACCCCCTCTTCCTCCATATATACAGCCCTTAGGGCATCGTTTAGACCTTGGGTTTTGTTTAGATTAAAAGTTCGCCATAGCTGCAACTTCGCGTACTTCGTTTGTGTTCAACGACCAGACAAAGGCGTCACAGAACCCCACCTTGATCAATAAAGCTTTCATCTTATATTCGCAATATCCAGATTGCAATCTCAGTTTCTTGCTTGTTCTTCGTTTGCTCGCAGGAAACAGACCCTCGTGGTCAGGTTGATCGTGCTCCGGCGTGGTCAATAACCTCTCGGAGTTGGTTTAGCGATTGCTAAGGCGCGACGTCCTCGCACGTTCGTAGTCGGATCGTCAAAGTCGACTTCCACCAAAGCGAAATCCACCATCTCATCGAAAGACGGGACACCTTTGCCTCTATCAGTGCATCTTCTACTTCAACTGCACCAGCACCTCCATCCGGTGCCACCTCCAGCCGTGATACAAGAAAACAGGCACAACCACCATTATCTTCCAAGAGCGCACCTGCGGGTCCTGCACAGCGTTCTTCTTCTTCCATGGCATCAACAGGGCACACAAGTGATATTATTTGTCGTCGTTGTAAGGGAGGAGGTCATTATGCGAGGGAATGCAAATCTCCGCGTGTGATGATTGCTATCGCGGATGGTGGATATGAGTCCGCTAGTGACTATGATGAGGAGACATTGGCTCTTATTACACGTGAAGAACATGGTGGAGATGATTCTGATCATGAGACGCAATACATGGCTCCTGAAGACGCTGACAGGTATGAATGTTTAGTTGCTCAACGTGTTTTGAGTGTGCAGGTCACACAAGCTGAGCAAAATCAGAGGCACAATTTGTTCCATACCAAGGGAGTTGTGAAGGAACGTTCTGTGCGCGTCATAATAGATGAAGGGAGCTGCAACAACTTGGCTAGCATGGAGATGGTGGAGAAGCTTTCTCTCACCACAAGACCACATCCACATCCTTACTACATCCAATGGTTCAACAACAGCGGCAAGGTTAAGGTAACACGTACTGTTCGTGTGCATTTTACTATCTCTACATATGCTGATTATGTTGATTGTGATGTGGTACCTATGCAAGCATGTTCCTTATTACTTGGTAGACCATGGCAATTTGATAAAAATTCTGTACACCATGGTAGAAACAATCACTATACTCTTGTTCATAAGGATAAAAATATTACTTTGCTTCCTATGACTCCTGATTCCATTTTGAAAGATGATATTAATAGAGCTAATAAAGCAAAACAGGAGACGAATAAGAGTGAAAATCAGATTGTGGCAAAAGAATTTGAGCAACAAATGAAGCCTAATAATAAACCATCTAGTGTTGCTTCTGAAATTAAATTGAAAAGTGCATGTTTATTTGCCACCAAATCTGATATTGATGAGCTAGATTTCAGCAAATCTGTTTGCTATGCTTTTGTGTGCAAAGAGGCATTATTTTCATTCGAGGACGTGCCTTCCTCTTTGCCTCCTGCTGTCACTAACATTTTGCAGGAGTACGCTGACGTTTTTCCACAAGACGTGCCACCGGGATTACCGCCTATTCGAGGGATTGAGCATCAGATTGACTTAATTCCCGGTGCTTCACTGCCAAACCGTGCACCATACCGTACCAATCCAGAGGAGACGAAGGAGATTATGCGTCAAGTACAAGAGCTTCTCGACAAAGGTTATATACGCGAATCCCTTAGTCCTTGTGCTGTTCCTATTATTCTAGTGCCGAAAAAGGATGGTACATCACGTATGTGTGTTGATTGTAGAGGCATTAATAATATTACTATTCGTTATCGTCATCCTATTCCTAGGCTAGATGATATGCTTGATGAATTGAGTGGCTCTACAATATTCTCCAAAGTTGATTTGCGTAGTGGCTACCATCAAATTCGTATGAAATTGGTAGATGAATGGAAAACAGCATTTAAAACTAAGTTTGGATTATATGAGTGGTTAGTCATGCCTTTTGGGTTAACTAATGCACCTAGTACTTTCATGAGATTAATGAACGAAGTTTTACGTGCTTTCATTGGACGATTTGTGGTAGTTTACTTTGATGACATATTGATTTATAGCAGATCTTTGGAAGAACATTTGGAACATTTACGTGCTGTTTTTATTGCTCTACGTGATGCACGTTTGTTCGGTAACCTTGGGAAGTGCACCTTTTGCACCGACCGAGTATCTTTTCTTGGCTATGTTGTTACTCCACAGGGAATTGAAGTTGATAAAGCCAAGATTGAAGCTATTGAGAGTTGGCCGCAACCCAAAACGGTCACACAAGTGAGGAGTTTTCTTGGCCTCGCTGGATTCTATAGGCGTTTTGTGAGAGATTTCAGCACCATTGCTGCACCTCTCAACGAGCTTACAAAGAAGGATGTGCCTTTTGTTTGGGGTACCGCACAGGAAGAAGCCTTCACGGTATTGAAAGATAAGTTGACACATGCTCCTTTACTCCAACTTCCTGATTTTAATAAGACTTTTGAGCTTGAATGTGATGCTAGTGGAATTGGATTAGGAGGTGTGTCATTACAAGATGGCAAACCTGTTGCATACTTTTCTGAAAAATTGAGTGGGCCTAGTCTGAATTATTCTACTTATGATAAAGAATTATATGCTCTTGTTCGGACTTTAGAAACATGGCAACATTATTTATGGCCCAAAGAATTTGTTATACATTCTGATCATGAATCTTTGAAACATATTAAAAGTCAAGCTAAACTGAATCGTAGACATGCTAAATGGGTTGAATTCATTGAGACTTTCCCTTATGTCATTAAACACAAGAAGGGAAAAGAAAATGTTATTGCTGATGCATTGTCTCGTCGCTATACTATGCTTTCTGATGAGGACATCAATACAATTGTTACACCCACAGCCCCTGCTGCTATACATATTGGACCAATTACTAGAGCTCGTGCACGCCAACTAAATTACCAGGTACTTTCGTTTCTTGGTAATGATTCTAATGTTCATGAGAATATGATGCTGCCTAAATTGGATACATTTGTTTTGCTTACAAATGAAGGGCCTTGCTTGGAGAAGGATGAACATTGGAGCAAGAACAAGCATGGAGATGATGGCATGCGCAAGGGGAACAAGAATGGAGTTACAAGTGATGATTTCAGGACTTTGAAGCCACCATAATGGGTGCATGAAGCCTTGGACGAAATATAGAAGATGCCACTTCATAAATTTCGTCCCGAGGCTATTTTAGGTGCTGCGTCACCTTATTATTGGGCCAGGCCCATGTAATTTCGAAATACATAAGTATAGGCTATTTTTAGAGTCCGTATGTGTGGGGAAACAAGAGATAGGGTTGATTTCGGACTCCTCCACCAAGGGCCACGAAATTCCCCCCTCTTCCTCCATATATACAGCCCTTAGGGCATCGTTTAGACTTTGGGTTTTGTTTAGATTAAAAGTTCGCCATAGCTGCAACTTCGCGTACTTCGTTTGTGTTCAACGACCAGACAAAGGCGTCACAGAACCCCACCTTGATCAATAAAGCTTTCATCTTATATTCGCAATATCCAGATTGCAATCTTAGTTTCTTGCTTGTTCTTCGTTTGCTCGCAGGAAACAGACCCTCGTGGTCAGGTTGATCGTGCTCCGGCGTGGTCAATAACCTCTCGGAGTTGGTTTAGCGATTGCTAAGGCGCGACGTCCTCGCACGTTCGTAGTCGGATCGTCAAAGTCGACTTCCACCAAAGCGATATCCATCATCTCATCGAAAGACGGGACACCTTAGCCTCTATCATATGGACCATTTGTTTCATCTTGCTTGCAAAGCTGAACAGGAAATAAAACGACGTGTTGGCCACGAGGAGAACAAGCGCACGGTGCACATTCCAAGAGTTGATATGATTGTTCCTTCAACTACTAGGCATACTATGACAACCACATCCGTTGTTGTCAGGACTACATCACCTCCACCATGTGACACATCGCCCCCGAGAGTGGCTACATCATCTGAGTTGATCATAAGAGGTAATGACAAAGGTACTGATCTTCCATCTCTACATGAGAATGATGAATGCCTTGTCAATTTGAATGCACCATCTGATGAGCTACCCACTACTTTGATCACACCACCTATTTTAGAGGACTACCTTGATAATTTGACTTTGCCATGTGATCAAACAACTGAAATACCAACAATTTTGAGTGCACCCATTGAATTAACTATTGATGCAAAAGAACCAATGTTTAATCATTTTGATATGACCTCTAATCTTGGTGATGATTCTGTGTTGAATGACTGATTGCATGTTTGCTTATTTAAGCATGTTGTAGCATGTAAATTTGATGCAAGTAAGGTTTATTCACCAATGTTGGGATGGTTTAATGATGAACATTGTCAATCTTTTGAAATGAATAAGAGCTTCACTTATATGTGCAAACTGAGTTGCAATATTTTCATGCCTTCTACTTCTTGTGCTAATTTTTTGGCTTTAGATTTTATGAACTATGCAAGTTACTCATCTATTCATGTGTCATATATGCAAAAATCAAGGGAAGTAAAAATGGATGACATATACATATACAACATTTACACCTTGTCTCTTTTGTTAGCCACATTTCAGATTAAGCAACGCCGAGGACGGCTTTATTTTCAAGAAGGGGAGGATGATGAGGACATGACTACCTTGGATATGACCAAAAATATTGCATATATGCATATTTGTCAGGTGATTTTTAGTGCAAACTATTCAATAATCTATTTATGTTATCCAGAACAAAAATACTTCACACACTTTTGTGTTTTGTCTAATTGCAGGTGTATGGGACATTTGTACAATCCACATATGAAGATAAGGAAGAAAGAGATGTTTATTTGCTGTCCAAAAAGTTCTCTCACGTCACTTTTGGCCCAAGAGAAGATAGAGTCCAAGTCTCTCACGTTCTGGATTCATATTCGGACTGCACAGACATACCTGACTCAAAACGCACACAAGTTTTTCATACGGACTCCAAATTGGGTGATTCGTTTTTTGTTGGAAACTAGATTTCGTGCACTTTCCAACTCAATTGGAATCACCTTCAAATTCGTCCGGAGCGTTGAGTTGTGGACGAAACAATCTGATGCTGCAGCAGAATCCGAGTCAAACTACAAGTCCAAAGGTGTTACATCACCTCCACTTGGGCCCATTGGCCTTGTACGACCTAGATTTAGTTTTAGGCTGCCTTGGGACGTCCTCCCACCTCCTTGGCCGCCACCCCTTGCTCCTATATAAGTAGATCCATTTAGTAGCTTTTCCTTGGGATTTGTTTAGTTAAAAGTTAGCCATTGCAACTTCGTGTACTTCGTTTGTGTCCAACGACCAGACCAAGACCGCTTACGGATCCCCACCTTTATCAATACTTCATATATACTCGCAATATTCAGATTGCTTTTATCATATTCTTGCTTGTTCTTTGATTGCTTGCAGGAATAGACCTTCGTGGTCAGGTTGATTGTGCTCCGGCGTGGTCAATAACCTCTCGGAGTTGGTTTAGCGATTGCTAAGGCGCAACGTCGTGCACGTTTGTAGTCAGATCGTCAAAGTCGTCTCCACCAAATCGATAGTTATCATCTCATCGAAAGACCGGGACACCCCGCCTCTATCAGGTGATATATGGCAGTGGCGACGTGACAACCTGTGAACAGAACTCGAAACTCTAAAAGACTAGACGCTAAGACCAGCAACTGGACACGACGATGCAACCGCAAATTCGACAAAGCAAATACAGAAAAGATTATGCAAGGCTCAGATTGGTTCGGATGGGATGAACTAACCCTAATTTTTTTTGGCTCTTTTTCGTGGACTATAGGTATGAAGAACAGACTCGATTTAAACTACGAAAAACTGTAAAATCTCACCGAGCAACCTGGAAATCTGATACCACTTGATAGAGGCAAAGGTGTCCCGTCTTTCGATGAGATGATGGATATCGCTTTGGTGGAAGTCGACTTTGACGATCCGACTACGAACGTGCGAGGACGTCGCGCCTTGGCAATCGCTAAACCAACTCCGAGAGGTTATTGACCACGCCGGAGCATGATCAACCTGACCACGAGGGTCTGTTTCCTGCGAGCAAACGAAGAACAAGCAAGAAACTAAGATTGCAATCTGGATATTGCGAATATAAGATGAAAGCTTTATTGATCAAGGTGGGGTTCTGTGATGCCTTTGTCTGGTCGTTGAACACAAACGAAGTACGCGAAGTTGCAGCTATGGTGAACTTTTAATCTAAACAAAACCCAAAGTCTAAACGGTGCCCTAAGGGCTGTATATATGGAGGAAGAGAGGGGGAATTTCGTGGCCCTTGGTGAAGGGGTCCGAAATCAACCCTATCTCTTGTTTCCCCACACATACGGACTCTAAAAATAGCCTATACTTATGTATTTCGAAATTACATGGGCCTGGCCCAATAAAAAGGTGACGCAACACCTATAATAGCCTCGGGACGAAATTTATGAAGTGGTATCTTGTATATTTCGTCCAAGGCTTCATGCACCCATTATGGTGGCTTCAAAGTCCCGAAATCATCACTTGTAACTCCGTTCTTGTTCCCCTTGCGCATGGCATCATCTCCATGCTTGTTCTTGCTCCAATGTTCATCCTTCTCCAAGCTAGGCCCTTCATTTGTAAGCAAAACAAATGTATCCAATTTAGGCAGCATCATATTCTCATGAACATTAGAATCATTACCAAGAAACAAAAGTACCTGATAATTTAATTGGCGTGCGCGAGCTCTAGTAATTGGTCCCGTATATGTAGCAGTAGGGGCTGTGGGTGTAATAATGGTATTGATGTCCTCATCATATTGTAAACATGTAAAACGTTGTTCATTTTCTAACTCCCAAGTAAGATATATATCAGGAACATATCTACCCTCAGATGGTGGAATATTCAATTTCAGTTTAGGAATATGGTCATTATCTCGTACCTGAGGTGGTGGTGCAGGCCTACCATTGCGACCTGGTGGTGGTGGTGGTGGTGCTGGTGGTTGCACTTATTTCCTGATTTTGATCAACCTCATCCTCGTAATAGTCCTCCACCTATGGAGTAGCAGCAGGAGCTACAGAAGCACCAACAACAGTAGCAGCGGCACCAGAATTTTGTCCTGGCTCAATAGGAACACGCTGTGCTTTCCCTACTGTATCGTGGCATAGAGCTGGTTGTGGTAGATGTTTGAGTAATTCATCAAACTTGGCGTACAACTTGGTGTCAATTGACTTCTCAATGTCATCCATCTTCTCCATTGCCTTTCCAAAGCTGACCATCACGTCTTCCACCTGTTGACCCAACATTTGATGAAACTTATCATGAAGCTCCTTGTTCGTCATGTTCTCCAAGTCAATCTCGTTGGCTTGTGTTCCTGCCATAGTTAGCAGCAATAGAAACAGACAAGAATATGATCCTACAGACTACTGGAATATCGTGGTGGTGGGGTGTCACAAATCCGTCAAGCAAATCTGAAATTCTTACCAGTTCTTACCCAGCAGCAGGTGATGATCGGCAACCGTTGTAGTCAAAACTCTCAAAGCTTGGATAGAGCGATTACCAGGGTGATGTAGGGTGGAACCCTATAGAGAAGATCTTTCACGAATTGGAGGTGGAATCCCCAAGAACAAGATGAACAAAGGAGGGAAAACAAGAGGAGCACTCAAGAACAAGTCAAATCACACATCCACTAGACAATCACACACATAAGATCCACAAGGTACATGAACAACAAAGGGAAATAAGATACATGGTAGAGTTCATCCCAAATCCTATGAAGGAGATGAGGGCTTGATGATCCTATGATTGGGATCCTTCCCCAAGAAGGAGGTCTTGATGTTTGGTCACTCCAAGAGGAGGTCTTGATCTCCTAGTGGAGTGGATCCATGGAGCAAAGCTCTCATATGTCCAACATATCCTTTGCTTACCCTAACAAATGGTCTAGGTACGGATTATATAGTCTTCGGGTCGAAGTGGGTGAAGTGGGGCTCAGAATGGGGATCACAGCCGCCCATCCTGATGAGCCCGTGCGCACGGGGTAAGTTGGGCCCGTGTGCACGGGGTCCCGTGGGCACTGTACAGGCCCGTGTGCACGGGGTGCTCCAGCGTCAGCTCCCTGAGTAGTCCGTGTGCACGGGGTCTCGGTGGCCCGTGCGCACGGGGCCACCTGGGACTTCCTGTCCAGCTCCTGTTGAGTTCCATCTTCTTCCTTGTGTCCTTGGGGTCCTTCTCCTTGGCCTTTGGGAAGCTACTTAGCTGCTTGGCGGCGGTTGTCCTTGATGAGGACATGACTACCTTGGATATGACCAAAAATATTGCATATATGCATATTTGTCAGGTGATTTCTAGTGCAAACTATTCAATAATCTATTTATGTTATCCAGAACAAAAATACTTCACACACTTTTGTGTTTTGTCTAATTGCAGGTGTATGGGACATTTGTACAATCCACATATGAAGATAAGGAAGAAAGAGATGTTTATTTGCTGTCGAAAAAGTTCTCTCACGTCACTTTTGGCCCAAGAGAAGATAGAGTCCAAGTCTCTCACGTTCCGGATTCAGATTCGGACTGCACAGACATACCTGACTCAAAACGCACACAAGTTTTTCATACGGACTCCGAATTGGGTGATTCTTTTTTTGTTGGAAACTAGATTTCGTGCACTTTCCAACCCAATTGGAATCACCTTCAAATTCGTCCGGAGCGTTGAGTTGTGGACGAAACAATCTGATGCTGCAGTAGAATCCGAGTCAAACTACAAGTCCAAAGGTGTTACATCACCTCCACTTGGGCCCATTGGCCTTGTACGACCTAGATTTAGTTTTAGGCTGCCTTGGGACGTTCTCCCACCTCCTTGGCCGCCACCCCTTGCTCCTATATAAGTAGATCCATCTAGTAGCTTTTCCTTGGGATTTGTTTAGTTAAAAGTTAGCCACTGCAACTTCGTGTACTTCGTTTGTGTCCAACGACCAGACCAAGACCGCTTACGGATCCCCGCCATTATCAATACCTCATATATATTTGCAATATTCAGATTGCTTTATCATATTCTTGCTCGTTCTTCGATTGCTTGCAAGAATAGACCTTCGTGGTCAGGCTGACCGTGCTTCCGGCATCGTCAGTAACCTCAGGAGATTGGTTTAGCGATTGCTAAGGCGCAACGTCGTGCACGTTTGTAGTCGGATCGTCAAAGTCGTCTCCACCAAATCGATACTTATCATCTCATCGAAAGATCGGCACACCCTCGCCTCTATCAAGTGGTATCAGTTTTCAGGTTGCTCGGTGAGAATTTCCAGTTTTTCTTAGATTAGATTTATTTTCTTACCTATTGTCCAAGAAAAAGCCACAAAAAAAAGTTAGATCTGTTCATCCTTTATCCAAGCCAGTCTGAGCCTTTGCAATTTTCTATTCATTGCTTGCATAGTTGAATTATCGGTTGCATCGTCGTGTCAGTTGCTGGTCTTAGTGTCTAGTTCCTTTAGAGTTTCGAGTTCTTTTCACATTAGTCACGCCGCCGCTGCATCATTATCCGTTCCGCTGTCCACCATCCCATCTATTAATTTCCACCACGTGCTATGCACTGTTCATTGTCATAATCATAGTTGAGGTCATTCACATCTTCGCTTGATCCAATCTGCATCTTATCTAGTTTGTCTTGGAAAGAGGGAGAAAAAAAAGATAGAGAAAAAAGGAAAAAAAAAGAAAAAGAGAGAGAAGAAAAAGAAAAAAAAAGCGTGAGAAAAAAAAAAGAGAAAAAAAAATTGGATCTATCTAGAATCAATCTCGTACCTGAATTCGGATTGGAATCTGTTTTGCGCACTGTTCAATAAAACAGGTGTATCTTCCTCATACGAAGTTAGTTTTGGCTCCGTGAGTACTCAAATTGAAGATAGCGACGAGCCGCATCTAAATAGTTGCAGAAGCTAGTTCAATATTTGACACCTCAAAATCGGCTTCTAAATAGGTCTTTTTGCCCTTCGAAGTTCGTGAACACAACTTGTTCCAATTTTTTAGGCCAGTTTTAGAATTCTTTGACTCCTCATATCAACTCGGAATTGAGTGATTCTTTTGCATTGGAAAGCTTGAGTTAGTAGCATTCTTTGAAAGAATTTATCAGAAAATTGTCTCAAACTTTTCAAGAGGAAAGTTGGAGAGAGAGTTGTTGTGTATTCTGCTTGGCAGTTGTTTTTCATCATTATCTTCACTGCCGTTGTGATCTTCACTTATATCTTGCTGTCAAGAGCTACTTAGTATCCTTCATTGATGCTAGTTGTGCTACGCTGTGACCTCATTAGTGTTCTAGGCTCGCGTCTCTAGTCCGGTCTAGCCTAGGACCAGCACAGTACCGTCGTTGAGCGTTTATTCAACATTGCATCTTTGAATTGATTATTGCTAATCTTTTGCTACCATATATAGCCAACCCAGCTCCACATATTTCTACACCGTGTATACGTACGCTCCCCTGGCAATCGCTTTACTCAATATTTGGAGTTACTTGACACCGTTGGTTGCCGATCACCGCCTGCTGCATGGTAAGAACTTGTAAGACATTGATATTTGCTTTACTATGAGCGTTTTACCACCACATCCTAGTAGTTATAGGAACATTATTTTTGGGTTTTGTTTCTTGTTCTATTAATCATGACAGGATCCAGAGTCAATTCATGGGCTTTGTCGATCGCGGGAGACGTGCCACCACCTTTGCAAATACCACAACCGTCACGAGAGGTGCACAAACATCCAAATGCACATGATCAGGTTAATGTATCTATACCACCATTTAATGGCCGTTTTAAACCTGCTTTATATATTGAATGGGAGTTCGACATAAAAAATATATTTGCTTCCCATAATTTCAATGAACATAAAAAGATTAAGGTTGCGGTTGGTTCTTTCACTGGTTATGCTTTGGTTTGGTGGAGTGAATATTGTCGGTTACACCCTGATTATATACGTACTACTTGGGATGATTTGAAACTTGCCATGCGACATACTTTCGTCCCTGCTTATTATACTCGTGACATGATTAAGAAGTTGCAACACTTAAAACAAGGTAGTGAAACTGTAACAAAATATTATGATGATTTACAAACTACCTTGTTGCATTCCTCTTTAGAAGAAAGTGAAGATGATTTTATGGATAGATTTTGGGGAGGATTAAACCGTGATATTCAAGAGATACTAATTCATGAAGAGTGTTATCCTATGGACCATTTGTTTCATCTTGCTTGCAAAGCTGAACAGGAAATAAAACGACGTGTTGGCCACGAGGAGAACAAGCGCACGATGCACATTCCAAGAGTTGATATGATTGTTCCTTCAACTACTAGTCATACTATGACAACCACATCCGTTGTTGTCAGGACTACATCACCTCCACCATGTGACACATCGCCCCCGAGAGTGGCTACATCATCTGAGTTGATCATAAGAGGTAATGACAAAGGTACTGATCTTCCATCTCTACATGAGAATGATGAATGCCTTGTCAATTTGAATGCACCATCTGATGAGCTACCCACTACTTTGATCACACCACCTATTTTAGAGGACTACGTTGATAATTTGACTTTGCCATGTGATCAAACAACTGAAATACCAACAATTTTGAGTGCACCCATTGAATTAACTATTGATGTAAAAGAACCAATGTTTAATCATTTTGATATGACCTCTAATCTTGGTGATCATTCTGTGTTGTATGACTTATTGCATGTTTGCTTATTTAAGCATGTTGTAGCATGTAAATTTGATGCAAGTAAGGTTTATTCACCAATGTTGGGATGGTTTAATGATGAACATTGTCAATCTTTTGAAATGAATAAGAGCTTCACTTATATGTGCAAACTGAGTTGCAATATTTTCATGCCTTCTACTTCTTGTGCTAATTTTTTGGCTTTAGATTTTATGAACTATGCAAGTTACTCATCTATTCATGTGTCATATATGCAAAAATCAAGGGAAGTAAAAATGGATGACATATACATATACAACATGTACACCTTGTCTCTTTTGTTAGCCACATTTCAGATTAAGCAACGCAGAGGACGGCTTTATTTTCAAGAAGGGGAGGATGATGAGGACATGACTACCTTGGATATGACCAAAAATATTGCATATATACATATTTGTCAGGTGATTTCTAGTGCAAACTATTCAATAATCTATTTATGTTATCCAGAACAAAAATACTTCACACACTTTTGTGTTTTGTCTAATTGCAGGTGTATGGGACATTTGTACAATCCACATATGAAGATAAGGAAGAAAGAGATGTTTATTTGCTGTCCAAAAAGTTCTCTCACGTCACTTTTGGCCCAAGAGAAGATAGAGTCCAAGTCTCTCACGTTCTGGATTCAGATTCGGACTGCACAGACATACCTGACTCAAAACGCACACAAGTTTTTCATACGGACTCCGAATTTGGTGATTCTTTTTTTGTTGGAAACTAGATTTCGTGCACTTTCCAACCCAATTGGAATCACCTTCAAATTCGTCCGGAGCGTTGAGTTGTGGACGAAACAATCTGATGCTGCAGCAGAATCCGAGTCAAACTACAAGTCCAAAGGTGTTACATCACCTCCACTTGGGCCCATTGGCCTTGTACGACCTAGATTTAGTTTTAGGCTGCCTTGGAACGTCCTCCCACCTCCTTGGCCGCCACCCCTTGCTCCTATATAAGTAGATCCATCTAGTAGCTTTTCCTTGGGATTTGTTTAGTTAAAAGTTAGCCATTGCAACTTCGTGTACTTCGTTTGTGTCCAACGACCAGACCAAGACCGCTTACGGATCCCCACCTTTATCAATACTTCATATATACTCGCAATATTCAGATTGCTTTTATCATATTCTTGCTTGTTCTTCGATTGCTTGCAGGAATAGACCTTCGTGGTCAGGTTGATTGTGCTCCGGCGTGATCAATAACCTCTCGGAGTTGGTTTAGCGATTGCTAAGGCGCAACGTCGTGCACGTTTGTAGTCGGATCGTCAAAGTCGTCTCCACCAAATCGATAGTTATCATCTCATCGAAAGATCGGGACACCCCGTGTCTATCAAGTGGTATCAGTTTTCAGGTTGCTCGGTGAGAATTTCCAGTTTTCCTAGATTAGATTTATTTTCTTACCTATTGTCCAAGTAAAATCCACAAAATAGAGTTAGATCTATTCATCCTTTGTCCAAGCCAGTCTGAGCCTTTGCAATTTTCTTTTCATTGCTTGCATAGTTGAATTATCGGTTGCATCGTCGTGTCGAGTTGCTGGTCTTAGTGTCTAGGTCGTTTAGAGTTTCGAGTTCTGTTCACATTAGTCACGTCGCCGCTGCATCATTATCCCTTCCGCTGTCCACCACTCATCCATCAATTTCCTCCACATGCTACCCACCGTTCATTGTCATAATCATAGTTGAGATCGTTCCCATCTTCGCTTGATCCACTCTACATCTTATCTAGTTTGTTTTGGAAAGAGGGAGAGAGAAAAAAAAGATAGAGAAAAAAAACGAGAGAAAAAAAGTAAAAAAAAAGTCAGAGAAAAAAAAGAAAGGAAAAGAAAAAAAAGTGTGAGAAAAAAAAGAGAGGAGAAAAAAAACAAAATTCGGATCTATCTAGGCTCAATCTCGTAGTTGAATTCGGATTGGAATCTGTTTTGTGCACTGTTCAGTAAAACAGGCATAACTTCTTCATATGAAGAAAGTGAAGATGATTTTATGGATAGATTTTGGGGAGGATTAAACTGTGATATTCAAGAGATACTAATTCATGAAGAGTGTTATCCTATGGACCATTTGTTTCATCTTGCTTGCAAAGCTGAACAGGAAATAAAACGACGTGTTGGCCACGAGGAGAACAAGCGCACGGTGCACATTCCAAGAGTTGATATGATTGTTCCTTCAACTACTAGGCATACTATGACAACCACATCCGTTGTTGTCAGGACTACATCACCTCCACCATGTGACACATCGCCCCCGAGAGTGGCTACATCATCTGAGTTGATCATAAGAGGTAATGACAAAGGTACTGATCTTCCATCTCTACATGAGAATGATGAATGCCTTGTCAATTTGAATGCACCATCTGATGAGCTACCCACTACTTTGATCACACCACCTATTTTAGAGGACTACGTTGATAATTTGACTTTGCCATGTGATCAAACAACTGAAATACCAACAATTTTGAGTGCACCCATTGAATTAACTATTTGATAGAGGCGGGGTGTCCCGATCTTTCGATGAGATGATAACTATCGATTTGGTGAAGATGACTTTGACGATCCGACTACAAACGTGCACGACGTTGCGCATTAGCAATCGCTAAACCAACTCTGAGAGGTTATTGACCACACCGGAGCACAATCAACCTGACCACGAAGGTCTATTCCTGCAAGCAATCGAAGAACAAGCAAGAATATAATAAAAGCAATCTGAATATTGCGAGTATATATGAGGTATTGATAAAGGTGGGGATCCGGAAGCGGTCTTGGTCTGGTCGTTGGACACAAACGAAGTACACGAAGTTGCAATGGCTAACTTTTAACTAAACAAATCCCAAGGAAAAGCTACTAGATGGATCTACTTATATAGGAGCAAGGGGTGACGGCCAAGGAGGTGGGAGGACGTCCCAAGGCAGCCTAAAACTAAATCTAGGTCGTACAAGGCCAATGGGCCCAAGTGGAGGTGATGTAACACCTTTGGACTTGTAGTTTGACTCGGATTCTGCTGCAGCATCAGATTGTTTCGTCCACAACTCAACGCTCCGGACGAATTTGAAGGTGATTCCAATTGGGTTGGAAAGTGCACGAAATCTAGTTTCCAACAAAAAAAGAATCACCCAATTCGGAGTCCGTATGAAAAACTTGTGTGCGCTTTGAGTCAGGTATGTCTGTGCAGTCCGAATCTGAATCCAGAACGTGAGAGACTTGGACTCTATCTTCTCTTGGGCCAAAAGTGACGTGAGAGAACTTTTTGGACAGCAAATAAACATCTCTTTCTTCCTTATCTTCATATGTGGATTGTACAAATGTCCCATAGACCTGCAATTAGACAAAGCACAAAAGTGTGTGAAGTATTTTTGTTCTGGATAACATAAATAGATTATTGAATAGTTTGCACTAGAAATCACCTGACAAATATGCATATATGCAATATTTTTGGTCATATCCAAGGTAGTCATGTCCTCATCATCCTCCCCTTCTTGAAAATAAAGCCGTCCTCGGCGTTGCTTAATCTGAAATGTGGCTAACAAAAGAGACAAGGTGTACATGTTGTATATGTATATGTCATCCATTTTTACTTCCCTTGATTTTTGCATATATGACACATGAATAGATGAGTAACTTGCATAGTTCATAAAATCTAAAGCCAAAAAATTAGCACAAGAAGTAGAAGGCATGAAAATATTGCAACTCAGTTTGCACATATAAGTGAAGCTCTTATTCATTTCAAAAGATTGACAATGTTCATCATTAAACCATCCCAACATTGGTGAATAAACCATACTTGCATCAAATTTACATGCTACAACATGCTTAAATAAGCAAACATGCAATAAGTCATTCAACACAGAATCATCACCAAGATTAGAGGTCATATCAAAATGATTAAACATTGGTTCTTTTGCATCAATAGTTAATTCAATGGGTGCACTCAAAATTGTTGGTATTTCAGTTGTTTGATCACATGGCAAAGTCAAATTATCAACGTAGTCCTCTAAAATAGGTGGTGTGATCAAAGTAGTGGGTAGCTCATCAGATGGTGCATTCAAATTGACAAGGCATTCATCATTCTCATGTAGAGATGGAAGATCAGTACCTTTGTCATTACCTCTTATGATCAACTCAGATGATGTAGCCACTCTCGGGGGCGATGTGTCACATGGTGGAGGTGATGTAGTCCTGACAACAACGGATGTGGTTGTCATAGTATGCCTAGTAGTTGAAGGAACAATCATATCAACTCTTGGAATGTGTATCGTGCGCTTGTTCTCCTCGTGGCCAACACGTCGTTTTATTTCCTGTTCAGCTTTGCAAGCAAGATGAAACAAATGGTCCATAGGATAACACTCTTCATGAATTAGTATCTCTTGAATATCACGGTTTAATCCTCCCCAAAATCTATCCATAAAATCATCTTCACCTTCTTCTAAAGAGGAATGCAACAAGGTAGTTTGTAAATCATCATAATATTTTGTTACAGTTTCACTACCTTGTTTTAAGTGTTGCAACTTCTTAATCATGTCACGAGTATAATAAGCAGGGACGAAAGTATGTCGCATGGCAAGTTTCAAATCATCCCAAGTAGTAGGTATATAATCAGGGTGTAACCGACAAAATTCACTCCACCAAACCAAAGCATAACCAGTGAAAGAACCAACCGCAACCTTAACCTTTTTATGTTCATCGAAATTATGGGAAGCAAATATATTTTTTATGTCGAACTCCCATTCTATATATAAAGCAGGTTTAAAACGGCCATTAAATGGTGGTACAGATACATTAACCTGATCATGTGCATTTGGATGTTTGTGCACCTCTCGTGACGGTTGTGGTATTTGCAAAGGTGGTGGCACGTCTCCCGCAATCGACAAAGCCCATGAATTGACTCTGGATCCTGTCATGATTAGTAGAACAAGAAACAAAACCCAAAAATAATGTTCCTATAACTACTAGGATGTGGTGGTAAAACGCTCACAGTAAAGCAAATATCAATGTCTTACAAGTTCTTACCATGCAGCAGGCGGTGATCGGCAACCAGCGGTGTCAAGTAACTCCGAATATTGAGTAAAGCGATTGCGAGGGGAGCGTACGTATACACGGTGTAGAAATATGTGGAGCTGGGTTGGCTATATATGGTAGCAAAAGATTAGCAATAATCAATTCAAAGATGCAATGTTGAATAAACGCTCAACGACGGTACTCTGCTGGTCCTAGGCTAGACCGTACTAGAGACGCGAGCCTAGAACACTAATGAGGTCACGGCGTAGCACAACTAGCATCAAAAAAGGATATGAAGTAGCTCTGGACAGCAAGATATAAGTGAAGATCACAATAGCAGTAGACCTATTTAGAAGCTGATGTTGAGGTGCCAAATACTGAACTAGCTTCTGCAACTATTTAGATGCGGCTCGTCACTAGCTTTCATTTGAGTACTCGTGGAGCCAAAGCAGACTTCATATGAAGAAGTTATGCCTGTTTTACTGAACAGTGCACAAAACAGATTCCAATCCGAATTCAACTACGAGATTGAGTCTAGATAGATCCGAATTTTGTTTTTTTTCTCCTCTCTTTTTTTTCTCCCACTTTTTTTTTTCTTTTCCTTTCTTTTTTTTTCTCTGACTTTTTTTTTTCTTTCCTTTTTTCTCTTTTTTTTCTCTCTCTTTTTTTCTCTATCTTTTTTTTCTCTCTCCCTCTTTCCAAAACAAACTAGATAAGATGTAGAGTGGATCAAGCGAAGATGGGAACGATCTCAACTATGATTATGACAATGAACGGTGGGTAGCACGTGGAGGAAATTGATGGATGGGTGGTGGACAGCGGAAGGGATAATGATGCAGCGGCGACGTGACTAATGTGAACAGAACTCGAAACTCTAAACGACCTAGACACTAAGACCAGCAACTCGACACGACGATGCAACCGATAATTCAACTATGCAAGCAATGAAAAGAAAATTGCAAAGGCTCAGACTGGCTTGGACAAAGGATGAATAGATCTAACTCTATTTTGTGGATTTTTCTTGGACAATAGGTAAGAAAATAAATCTAATCTAGGAAAACTGGAAATTCTCACCGAGCAACCTGAAAACTGATACCACTTGATAGAGGCGGGGTGTCCCGATCTTTCGATGAGATGATAACTATCGATTTGGTGAAGATGACTTTGACGATCCGACTACAAACGTGCACGACGTTGCGCCTTAGCAATCGCTAAACCAACTCTGAGAGGTTATTGACCACACCGGAGCACAATCAACCTGACCACGAAGGTCTATTCCTGCAAGCAATCGAAGAACAAGCAAGAATATAATAAAAGCAATCTGAATATTGCGAGTATATATGAGGTATTGATAAAGGTGGGGATCCGGAAGCGGTCTTGGTCTGGTCGTTGGACACAAACGAAGTACACGAAGTTGCAATGGCTAACTTTTAACTAAACAAATCCCAAGGAAAAGCTACTAGATGGATCTACTTATATAGGAGCAAGGGGTGGCGGCCAAGTAGGTGGGAGGACGTCCCAAGGCAGCCTAAAACTAAATCTAGGTCGTACAAGGCCAATGGGCCCAAGTGGAGGTGATGTAACACCTTTGGACTTGTAGTTTGACTCGGATTCTACTGCAGCATCAGATTGTTTCGTCCACAACTCAACGCTCCGGACGAATTTGAAGGTGATTCCAATTGGGTTGGAAAGTGCACGAAATCTAGTTTCCAAAAAAAAAGAATCACCCAATTCGGAGTCCGTATGAAAAACTTGTGTGTGTTTTGAGTCAGGTGTGTCTGTGCAGTCCGAATCTGAATCCAGAACGTGAGAGACTTGGACTCTATCTTCTCTTGGGCCAAAAGTGACGTGAGAGAACTTTTTGGACAGCAAATAAACATCTCTTTCTTCCTTATCTTCATATGTGGATTGTACAAATGTCCCATACACCTGCAATTAGACAAAACACAAAAGTGTGTGAAGTATTTTTGTTCTGGATAACATAAATAGATTATTGAATAGTTTGCACTAGAAATCACCTGACAAATATGCATATATGCAATATTTTTGGTCATATCCAAGGTAGTCATGTCCTCATCACTATTGATGCAAAAGAACCAATGTTTAATCATTTTGATATGACCTCTATTCTTGATGATGATTCTGTGTTGAATGACTTATTGCATGTTTGCTTATTTAAGCATATTGTAGCATGTAAATTTGATGCAAGTAAGGTTTATTCACCAATGTTGGGATGGTTTAATGATGAACATTGTCAATCTTTTGAAATGAATAAGAGCTTCACTTATATGTGCAAACTGAGTTGCAATATTTTCATGCCTTCTACTTCTTGTGCTAATTTTTTGGCTTTAGATTTTATGAACTATGCAAGTTACTCATCTATTCATGTGTCATATATGCAAAAATCAAGGGAAGTAAAAATGGATGACATATACATATACAACATGTACACCTTGTCTCTTTTGTTAGCCACATTTCAGATTAAGCAACGCCGAGGACGGCTTTATTTTCAAGAAGGGGAGGATGATGAGGACATGACTACCTTGGATATGACCAAAAATATTGCATATATGCATATTTGTCAGGTGATTTCTAGTGCAAACTATTCAATAATCTATTTATGTTATCCAGAACAAAACTACTTCACACACTTTTGTGTTTTGTCTAAGTGCAGGTGTATGGGACATTTGTACAATCCACATATGAAGATAAGGAAGAAAGAGATGTTTATTTGCTGTCCAAAAAGTTCTCTCACGTCACTTTTGGCCCAAGAGAAGATAGAGTCCAAGTCTCTCACGTTCTGGATTCAGATTCGGACTGCACAGACACACCTGACTCAAAACGCACACAAGTTTTTCATACGGACTCCGAATTGGGTGATTTTTTTTGTTGGAAACTAGATTTCATGCACTTTCCAACCCAATTGGAATCACCTTCAAATTCGTCCGGAGCGTTGAGTTGTGGATGAAACAATCTGATGCTGCAGCAGAATCCGAGTCAAACTACAAGTCCAAAGGTGTTACATCACCTCCACTTGGGCCCATTGGCCTTGTACGACCTAGATTTAGTTTTAGGCTGCCTTGGGACGTCCTCCCACCTCCTTGGCCGCCACCCCTTGCTCCTATATAAGTAGATCCATCTAGTAGCTTTTCCTTGGGATTTGTTTAGTTAAAAGTTAGCCATTGCAACTTCGTGTACTTCGTTTGTGTCCAACGACCAGACCAAGACCGCTTACGGATCCCCACCATTATCAATACTTCATATATATTCGCAATATTCAGATTGCTTTATCATATTCTTGCTCGTTCTTCGATTGCTTGCAGGAATAGACCTTCGTGGTCAGGCTGACCGTGCTTCCAGCATCGTCAGTAACCTCTCGGAGTTGGTTTAGCGATTGCTAAGGCGCAACGTCGTGCACGTTTGTAGTCGGATCGTCAAAGTCGTCTCCACCAAATCGATAGTTATCATCTCATCGAAAGATCGGGACACCCTCGCCTCTATCATTGTAGCATGTAAATTTGATGCAAGTAAGGTTTATTCGCCAATGTTGGGATGGTTTAATGATGAACATTGTCAATCTTTTGAAATGAATAAGAGCTTCACTTATATGTGCAAACTGAGTTGCAATATTTTCATGCCTCCTACTTCTTGTGCTAATTTTTTGGCTTTAGATTTTATGAACTATGCAAGTTACTCATCTATTCATGTGTCATATATGCAAAAATCAAGGGAAGTAAAAATGGATGACATATACATATACAACATATACACCTTGTCTCTTTTGTTAGCCACATTTCAGATTAAGCAACGCCGAGGACGGCTTTATTTTCAAGAAGGGGAGGATGATGAGGACATGACTACCTTGGATATGACCAAAAATATTGCATATATGCATATTTGTCAGGTGATTTCTAGTGCAAACTATTCAATAATCTATTTATGTTATCCAGAACAAAAATACTTCACACACTTTTGTGTTTTGTCTAATTGCAGGTGTATGGGACATTTGTACAATCCACATATGAAGATAAGGAAGAAAGAGATGTTTATTTGCTGTCCAAAAAGTTCTCTCACGTCACTTTTGGCCCAAGAGAAGATAGAGTCCAAGTCTCTCACGTTCCGGATTCAGATTCGGACTGCACAGACATACCTGACTCAAAACGCACACAAGTTTTTCATACTGACTCCGAATTGGGTGATTTTTTTTTTGTTGGAAACTAGATTTCGTGCACTTTCCAACCCAATTGGAATCACCTTCAAATTCGTCCGGAGCGTTGAGTTGTGGACGAAACAATCTGATGCTGCAGTAGAATCCGAGTCAAACTACAAGTCCAAAGGTGTTACATCACCTCCACTTGGGCCCATTGGCCTTGTACGACCTAGATTTAGTTTTAGGCTGCCTTGGGACGTCCTCCCACCTCCTTGGCCGCCACCCCTTGCTCCTATATAAGTAGATCCATCTAGTAGCTTTTCCTTGGGATTTGTTTAGTTAAAAGTTAGCCACTGCAACTTCGTGTACTTCGTTTGTGTCCAACGACCAGACCAAGACCGCTTACGGATCCCCGCCATTATCAATACCTCATATATATTTGCAATATTCAGATTGCTTTATCATATTCTTGCTTGTTCTTCGATTGCTTGCAAGAATAGACCTTCGTGGTCAGGCTGACCGTGCTTCCGGCATCGTCAGTAACCTCAGGAGATTGGTTTAGCGATTGCTAAGGCGCAACGTCGTGCACGTTTGTAGTCGGATCGTCAAAGTCGTCTCCACCAAATCGATACTTATCATCTCATCGAAAGATCGGGACACCCTCGCCTCTATCAGTCCTCGTACCTGAAGATGCACAACATTCCGTGGTGAGGTAGCAGCCAAGTCTTATGGATATTCATGTAAATCTTGAAGAGGAGCGGGTTCACCTTAAGTCCGGTAGGTCCACTTGGGGCTTGATGTGCTATGAAGGTGTACATGGAGATGAACGTGGGATGCTCCGTATCATCTCCTCCCCCTTTGGAAAGATCCGACCTCGGATCATAAACCGTATCGCCATGTACACGGTAGGCATGGTTGTACCATAGGTCGATGTCGTGGCACACCTCAACTTGAAGGTCCATAGGGTCCATCTCTAATGCCGGTCCTCCATCCAATAGATGTATCATGTAGACAACAAGAAGGAAACAACAATGAAAGAATGGCCCATCCAATATGCATATTTGAAGATGGCTCAAAGGGAAGGAGTTCACCTTTAGGAGATTCTCACAAATGTTGGTGGTGCACATCATGTACGCCTTCACATAACCAAAATGTGTTTTTATGGTACCGCCTTGTGAATCCTTCAAAATGAAAGAACATGAGAAACACTTGGAAAAACAAATGAGGTTAGTGCAAAAGCAAGACCTATCATTCGAGGGGAGAGATACCCAACAAGTGTATGCATCGTGCTCATCATAAGAAAGGACAAGGGAGCATTTCATAGTATGTAGGCATATGATGCGAGAACAACCAAATACAAGAGGCTCAAGGAAAGAAGTATGCATCACAAGTAAGGTGTCAAAGTCTCCATGATCAATAAGCATAGTATGCTTGCACTCAATACAAGTGGATATGAAAGAGGCAACTAATGGACACAAGAGACAATGAACAAGATGTATCATGTGAGAGGAATGAGCATATATGTCATCAACCCAAGAAAGCATGTAATAGTGGAACATGGGTGATGCATCATGGCTAGCTATCATAGCTATCAAGTCAAACATGATAGTAGTGCGAAGATGCAACATACTAGAAGGAATCATGGCAATCATGTCATTGGTGCAAATAGTGGGCATGAATAATTCACATGAGATATCACAAGCATGAAAGCAAGATATGAGGACAATAGCATGGGGCACATGATAATCATGGCAATAGAAACAAGGATCTCTACCAAGCATGCAAATACACATAGAAGTAGTATAATGATGAAACATGGGTAGATGCAAGCAAGGGTCACAATTGCATGGCAAAGGCATAGAAGCAAGCATAGCATGCAAAGTGAACATGGTAAAATGAGCATAATGTGAGAAGTGGTAAATGGCCCATAGCCGTGTGAGAGCCAAGTAGAGGAGTTGCGCGTAGTCCTTGCGCGAAGGGGACGTTGGTGAGGATAGTCCACGGGATCCCAAGTCATCATTGCTCTCAAGAGCTCGTTTCGTCAACTCTTGGGATTGAGAGGTTGACGAGTATAAATGAGTATCTACACACAACAAAGATAAAGGAAAAATTGTGTGTGCATGGTAGATGTACACATCATCCATCATGATGCGCACATGCATGTGTCGGTGAGCACAAAATAGCCAATGCTCGAATAAATGAGATGCGTGATATAGAAACATGTCATCCATCATGAGAGGTTTGTTATTATGTATAGCATAATGGAGACTCAAATTGTGTAATGCATCATGGGAAATATCTAGAGCATTGTTATTCATGGAATGCATATGGTGCAAGCAATCATGGAAATCATGCAAAGTATGAAATGTATCAAGATCTCCTAATATGTATGAGGACACTATGGGGGTCTCCTCATGAGCAATAGTGGTAACATCACTCGGGGAATATTGACAACATCCAAAACAATGCATATTTGGAACAATGTGATCATAGCATGGCATAGTAGATGAATTGTGAAAATCATGTAAAGGGAGCATGGCAATATCATCACAAGAGAAGCAAGAGCCAATGACCATCATCTCGTCATCTATGCCATAAGTGCAAATGGGATTTATTTTAATGGGGCATGCATAGTTACTATGTTGAGATTGAAATGATGCAATATGGTTGATCTCACTCATAGCATATGACACGTTCAATGGATTGTCAAACATGACGTGACCAATAGAATTTTCACAAGATATCCTATGAAGCATAGCATCACAACTAGGCAGCTCAACATGCTCGTCATCATATTCATCATAAATAGGTAACTCAAGGCATGAAGAAGTCTCACTAGCATGAAGCATGGCAATAGGTGGGTCAACATCATGGGAGCAATCGTTGTGAAGAGAGTCCACTAGTGGGACAAGAGAAGCACCATCACCTATGTTACCTTTGGAGCATCGCGCATGTGTTGTAGGTGAGGTGTTGAAGATCGTCTCGTTGTCATCTTCATCTTGATGGAACCATGTGGGGGTGCATCATATTCCACCATGGCCATCGTCGTGTCCAAAGGGAGGACGTAGTCATCGCGAATCGTCGCGTCATCATATATGGGTCCTAGCACCAAAGAAGAAAACACACTAGGAGTAGAGGTTAAGTGATAGAGGCGGGGGTGTCCCGATCTTTCGATGAGATGATAACTATCGATTTGGTGAAGATGACTTTGACGATCCGACTACAAACGTGCACGACGTTGCGCCTTAGCAATCGCTAAACCAACTCCGAAAGGTGATAGAGGCAAAGGTGTCCCGTCTTTCGATGAGATGGTGGATTTCGCTTTGGTGGAAGTCGACTTTGACGATCCGACTACGAACGTGCGAGGACGTCGCGCCTTAGCAATCGCTAAACCAACTCCGAGAGGTTATTGACCACGCCGGAGCACGATCAACCTGACCACGAGGGTCTGTTTCCTGCGAGCAAACGAAGAACAAGCAAGAAACTGAGATTGCAATCTGGATATTGCGAATATAAGATGAAAGCTTTATTGATCAAGGTGGGGTTCTGTGACGCCTTTGTCTGGTCGTTGAACACAAACGAAGTACGCGAAGTTGCAGCTATGGCGAACTTTTAATCTAAACAAAACCCAAAGTCTAAACGATGCCCTAAGGGCTGTATATATGGAGGAAGAGGGGGTGGATTTCATGGCCCTTGGTGGAGGGGTCCGAAATCAACCCTATCTCTTGTTTCCCCACACATACGGACTCTAAAAATAGCCTATACTTATGTATTTCGAAATTACATGGGCCTGGCCCAATAATAAGGTGACGCAGCACCTAAAATAGCCTCGGGACGAAATTTATGAAGTGGCATCTTGTATATTTCGTCCAAGGCTTCATGCACACATTATGGTGGCTTCAAAGTCCTGAAATCATCACTTGTAACTCCGTTCTTGTTCCCCTTGCGCATGCCATCATCTCCATGCTTGTTCTTGCTCCAATGTTCATCCTTCTCCAAGCTAGGCCCTTCATTTGTAAGCAAAACAAATGTATCCAATTTAGGCAGCATCATATTCTCATGAACATTAGAATCATTACCAAGAAACGAAAGTACCTGATAATTTAGTTGGCGTGCACGAGCCCTAGTAATTGGTCCAGTATGTATAGCAGCAGGGGCTGTGGGTGTAACAATTGTATTGATGTCCTCATCATCCTCCCCTTCTTGAAATGAAGTCGTCCTCGACGGAACTTCATCTTCCTCACCCACATAATGCTTCAAATCTGCAATGTTAAAAGTGGGACTAACCCCAAAATCTGCAGGCAACTCAAGTTTATATGCATTATCATTTATTTTCTCTAACACCTTAAAGGGACCATCAGCACGTGGCATTAGCTTTGATTTGCGCAAATCAGGAAATCTATCCTTACGCAAATGTAACCAAACAAGATCTCCAGGTGCAAACACAACATGTTTTCTCCCCTTATCTCCAGCAAGTTTATATTTAGCATTCATACGCTCAATGTTTTCCTTAGTTAACTCATGCATTTTTAAAATCAATTCAGCACGTTGTTTAGCATCAAAATTAACCTTCTCCGAAGATGGAAGAGGCAACAAATCAATAGGTGCACGAGGTAGGAAACCATACACAACTTCAAAAGGGCACATCTTAGTAGTAGAATGCAATGAACGATTATAAGCAAATTCAATATGAGGCAAGCATTCCTCCCACATTTTCTTATTATTCTTCAAAACAGCCCTAAGCATAGTAGACAACGTTCTATTGACTACTTCAGTTTGTCCATCAGTTTGGGGGTGACAAGTAGTACTAAAAAGCAGTTTAGTCCCCAACTTAGCCCATAAACATCTCCAAAAGTGGCTAAGAAATTTAGTATCACGATCTGAAACAATAGTATTTGGCACACCATGCAAGCGAATAATTTCACGAAAGAACAAATCCGCAACATTAACAGCATCATCGCTTTTATGACATGGTATAAAGTGTGCCATTTTCGAGAATCTATCCACGACAACAAATATGCTATCCCTCCCCTTCTTTGTTCGAGGTAAACCTAAAACAAAGTCCATAGATATATCCTCCCAAGGAACACTAGGTACAGGCAAAGGCATATATAAACCATGAGGATTGAGTCGTGACTTAGCTTTTTGACATGTAGTGCAGCGAGCAATAAAACGCTCAACATCCCGTCTCATCTTTGGCCAAAAGAGATGTGTAGCAAGTACGTCCTCCGTCTTCTTCACGCCAAAGTGTCCCATTAATCCTCCTCCATGCGCCTCCTGCAACAACAAAAGACGAACGGAGCTAGCTGGAATGCATAGCTTGTTAGCACGAAACACAAATCCATCATTAACAACAAACTTGTTCCACATTCTTCCTTCTTTACAATTCTGCATTACATCTTTAAAATCAGCATCATGCACATATTGATCTTTGATGGTCTCCAAACCAAATATTTTGAAGTCAAGTTGTGAAAGCATAGTATAGCGACGAGACAAAGCATCAACAATAACATTTTCTTTTCCCTTCTTGTGTTTAATGACATAAGGGAAAGTCTCAATGAATTCAACCCATTTAGCATGTCTACGATTCAGTTTAGCTTGACTTTTAATATGTTTCAAAGATTCATGATCAGAATGTATAACAAATTCTTTGGGCCATAAATAATGTTGCCATGTTTCTAAAGTCCGAACAAGAGCATATAATTCTTTATCATAAGTAGAATAATTCAGACTAGGCCCACTCAATTTTTCAGAAAAGTATGCAACAGGTTTGCCATCTTGTAATAACACACCTCCTAATCCAATTCCACTAGCATCACATTCAAGCTCAAAAGTCTTATTAAAATCAGGAAGTTGGAGTAAAGGAGCATGTGTCAACTTATCTTTCAATACCGTGAAGGCTTCTTCCTGTGCGGTACCCCAAAGAAAAGGCACATCTTTCTTTGTAAGCTCATTGAGAGGTGCGGCAATGGTGCTGAAATCTCTCACAAAACGCCTATAGAATCCAGCGAGGCCAAGAAAACTCCACACTTGTGTGACCGTTTTGGGCTGCGGCCAACTCTCAATAGCTTCAATCTTGGCTTTATCAACTTCAATTCCCTGTGGAGTAACAACATAGCCAAGAAAAGATACTCGGTCGGTGCAAAAGGTGCACTTCCCAAGGTTACCAAACAAACGTGCATCACGTAGAGCAATAAAAACAGCATGTAAATGTTCTTCCAAAGATCTGCTATAAATCAATATGTCATCAAAGTAAACTACCACAAATCGTCCAATGAAAGCACGTAAAACTTCGTTCATTAATCTCATGAAAGTACTAGGTGCATTAGTTAACCCAAAAGGCATGACTAACCACTCATATAATCCAAACTTAGTTTTAAATGCTGTTTTCCATTCATCTCCCAATTTCATACGAATTTGATGGTAGCCACTACGCAAATCAACTTTGGAGAATATTGTAGAGCCACTCAATTCATCAAGCATATCATCTAGCCTAGGAATAGGATGACGATAACGAATAGTAATATTATTAATGCCTCTACAATCAACACACATACGTGATGTACCATCCTTTTTCGGCACTAGAATAATAGGAACAGCACAAGGACTAAGGGATTCGCGTATATAACCTTTGTCGAGCAGCTCTTGTACTTGACGCATAATCTCCTTCGTCTCCTCTGGATTGGTACGGTATGGTGCACGGTTTGGCAGTGAAGCACCGGGAATTAAGTCAATCTGATGCTCAATCCCTCGAATAGGCGGTAATCCCGGTGGCACGTCTTGTGGAAAGACGTCAGCGAACTCCTGCAAAATGTTAGTGACAGCAGGAGGCAAAGAGGAAGGCACGTCCTCGAATGAAAATAATGCCTCTTTGCACACAAAAGCATAGCAAACAGATTTGCTGAAATCTAGCTCATCAATATCAGATTTGGTGGCAAATAAACATGCACTTTTCAATTTAATTTCAGAAGCAACACTAGATGGTTTATTATTAGGCTTCATTGGTTGCTCAAATTCTTTTGCCACAATCTGATTTTCACTCTTATTCGTCTCCTGTTTTGCTTTATTAGCTCTATTAATATCATCTTTCAAAATGGAATCAGGAGTCATAGGAAGCAAAGTAATATTTTTATCCTTATGAACAAGAGTATAGTGATTGTTTCTACCATGGTGTACAGAATTTTTATCAAATTGCCATGGTCTACCAAGTAATAAGGAACATGCTTGCATAGGTACCACATCACAATCAACATAATCAGCATATGTAGAGATACTAAAATGCACACGAACAGTACGTGTTACCTTAACCTTGCCGCTGTTGTTGAACCATTGGATGTAGTAAGGATGTGGATGTGGTCTTGTGGTGAGAGAAAGCTTCTCCACATCTCCATGCTAGCCAAGTTGTTGCAGCTCCCTCCGTCTATGATGACGCGCACAGAACGTTCCTTCACAACTCCCTTGGTATGGAACAAATTGTGCCTCTGATTTTGCTCAGCTTGTGTGACCTGCACACTCAAAACACGTTGAGCAACTAAACATTCATACCTGTCAGCGTCTTCAGGAGCCATGTATTGCGTCTCATGATCAGAATCATCTCCACCATGTTCTTCACGTGTAATAAGAGCCAAAGTCTCCTCATCATAGTCACTAGCGGACTCATATCCACCATCCGCGGTAGCAATCATCACACGCGGAGATTTGCATTCTCTCGCATAATGACCTCCTCCCTTACAACGATGACAAATAATATCACTTGTGTGCCCTGTTGATGCCATGGAAGAAGAAGAACGCTGTGCAGGCCCCGCAGGTGCGCTCTTGGCAGATAATGGTGGTTGTGCCTGTTTTCTTGTATCACGGCTGGAGGTGGCACCGGATGGAGGTGCTGGTGCAGTTGAAGTAGAAGATGCACGTGGTGTCCATGATGAAGGTCGGCCTGCAGAAAAGTTAGTTCGCCCCAATGCTTGTCGATCCTGCACTTCACGTTCAGCTTTACAAGCAAGATGGAATAAACGAGTGATATTTGTATACTCCTTATAGTCTAGAATGGTCTGAATCTCTCTATTTAATCCACCCAGAAAACGTGCAAGCATAGCTTCATTCTCCTCAACAATACCACATCTAATCATGCCAGTTTGTAATTCCTGATAATATTCTTCTACAGAATTTTTTCCTTGTCTTAAACGCTGCAATTTTTGAAGCAATTCACGTTGATAATATGGTGGAACCCAACGCGTACGCATAGCAGTTTTCAAAGCAGCCCAAGTAGTTGGAATAGGATATAATCTACAATGTTCAGACCACCATACACATGCAAAACTAGTGAAAGCACAAACGGCAGCAGCAACTCGTCTCTCCTCAGGATATTGTAAACATGTAAATCGTTGTTCAGTTTCTAACTCCCAAGTAAGATATATATCAGGAACATATCTACCCTCAAATGGTGGAATATTCAATTTCAGTTTAGGAATATGGACATCATCTCGTACCTGAGGTGGTGGTGCAGGCCTACCATTACGAATATATACCTGAGGTCGACCTGCTGGTGGTGGTACAGGTGGCTGCACGTAGTGTTGATTTTGATCAACCTCATCCTCATAGTCTTCCACATAATCATCCTCCTCCGCATCAGCAGCAGGAGCCACAGAAGTATCAACAGCAGCACCAACAGTTTGGCCAAACGCAAGAGGAACACGGCTTGCTCAGCGGAGGTCTGCTTCGCGACGTGGAGGTAGTCGTTGTTGTTGTTGTTGTTGGAGAGGTGCGTTAGCTGCAGCGGGTGGTGGTGGTGGAAGACGCGCGAGCAATTCATTAAACTTGTTATCGAGCTTTGTTTCGAACGTCTTCTCAAAGCCAGTGATCTTCTCCATGGCCTCTTCAAAATTGTTCAGCACATCTTGCACCTGTTCAGTCATCATTTGCTGAAACTTATCATGAAGCTCCTTGTTCGATAAATTCTCCCAGTCAATCTCGTCGGCTTGTGATCCTGGCATGGTTAGCAGCAATAGAAACACACAAGAATATGATCCTACAGACTACGAACAAGTGGTGGTGGTGGGTGTCACAAATCCGTCAAGCAAATCTCAAATTCTTACCAGTTCTTACCCAGCAGCAGGCGGTGATCGGCAACCGTTGTAGTCAAAAACTCTCAAAGCTTGGAGAGAGCGATTACCAGGGAGAGTCAAACGCACGACGTAGATGTATGTGGAGCTGGGAAGGCTTATAATATGGTAGCAAAAAGGGTCAGCAATAATCAATTCAGAGATGCAAAGTTGAATAAACGCTCAACGACGGTACTGTGCTGGTCCTAGGCTAGACTGTGCTAGAGACGCGAGCCTAGAACACTAACAAAATCACGGCGCGGCAAAGGTGTCCCGTCTTTCGATCAGATGGTGGATTTCGCTTTGGTGGAAGTCGACTTTGACGATCCGACTACGAACGTGCGAGGACGTCGCGCCTTAGCAATCGCTAAACCAACTCCGAGAGGTTATTGACCACGCCGGAGCACGATCAACCTGACCACGAGGGTCTGTTTCCTGCGAGCAAACGAAGAACAAGCAAGAAACTAAGATTGCAATCTGGATATTGCGAATATAAGATGAAAGCTTTATTGATCAAGGTGGGGTTCTGTGACGCCTTTGTCTGGTCGTTGAACACAAACGAAGTACGCGAAGTTGCGGCTATGGCGAACTTTTAATCTAAACAAAACCCGAAGTCTAAACGATGCCCTAAGGGCTGTATATATGGAGGAAGAGGGGGGGAATTTCGTGGCCCTTGGTGGAGGGGTCCGAAATCAACCCTATCTCTTGTTTCCCCACACATACGGACTCTAAAAATAGCCTATACTTATGTATTTCGAAATTACATGGGCCTGGCCCAATAATAAGGTGACGCTGCACCTAAAATAGCCTCGGGACGAAATTTATGAAGTGGCATCTTGTATATTTCGTCCAAGGCTTCATGCACCCATTATGGTGGCTTCAAAGTCCTGAAATCATCACTTGTAACTCCGTTCTTGTTTCCCTTGCGCATGCCATCATCTCCATGCTTGTTCTTGCTCCAATGTTCATCCTTCTCCAAGCTAGGCCCTTCATTTGTAAGCAAAACAAATGTATCCAATTTAGGCAGCATCATATTCTCATGAACATTAGAATCATTACCAAGAAACGAAAGTACCTGGTAATTTAGTTGGCGTGCACGAGCTCTAGTAATTGGTCCAGTATGTATAGCAGCAGGGGCTGTGGGTGTAGCAATTGTATTGATGTCCTCATCATCCTCCCCTTCTTGAAATGAAGTCGCCCTCGACGGAAGTTCATCTTCCTCACCCAAATAAGGCTTCAAATCTGCAATGTTAAAAGTGGGACTAACCCCAAAATCTGCAGGCAGCTCAAGTTTATATGCATTATCATTTATTTTCTCTAACACCTTAAAGGGACCATCAGCACGTGGCATTAGCTTTGATTTGCGCAAATCAGGAAATCTATCCTTACGCAAATGTAACCAAACAAGATCTCCAGGTGCAAACACAACATGTTTTCTACCCTTATCTCCAGCAAGTTTATATTTAGCATTCATACGCTCAATGTTTTCCTTAGTTAACTCATGCATTTTTAAAATCAATTCAGCACGTTGTTTAGCATCAAAATTAACCTTCTCCGAAGATGGAAGAGGCAACAAATCAATAGGTGCACGAGGTAGGAAACCATACACAACTTCAAAGGGGCACATCTTAGTAGTAGAATGCAATGAACGATTATAAGCAAATTCAATATGAGGCAAGCATTCCTCCCACATTTTCTTATTATTCTTCAAAACAGCCCTAAGCATAGTAGACAACGTTCTATTGACTACTTCAGTTTGTCCATCAGTTTGGGGGTGACAAGTAGTACTAAAAAGCAGTTTAGTCCCCAACTTAGCCCATAAACATCTCCAAAAGTGGCTAAGAAATTTAGTATCACGATCTGAAACAATAGTATTTGGCACACCATGCAAGCGAATAATTTCACGAAAGAACAAATCCGCAACATTAACAGCATCATCGCTTTTATGACATGGTATAAAGTGTGCCATTTTCGAGAATCTATCCACGACAACAAATATGCTATCCCTCCCCTTCTTTGTTCGAGGTAAACCTAAAACAAAGTCCATAGATATATCCTCCCAAGGAACACTAGGTACAGGCAAAGGCATATATAAACCATGAGGATTGAGTCGTGACTTAGCTTTTTGACATGTAGTGCAGCGAACAATAAAACGCTCAACATCCCGTCTCATCTTTGGCCAAAAGAAATGTGTAGCAAGTACGTCCTCCGTCTTCTTCACGCCAAAGTGTCCCATTAATCCTCCTCCATGCGCCTCCTGCAACAACAAAAGACGAACGGAGCTAGCTGGAATGCATAGCTTGTTAGCACGAAACACAAATCCATCGTTAACAACAAACTTGTTCCACATTCTTCCTTCTTTACAATTCTGCATTACATCTTTAAAATCAGCATCATGCACATATTGATCTTTGATGGTCTCCAAACCAAATATTTTGAAGTCAAGTTGTGAAAGCATAGTATAGCGACGAGACAATGCATCAGCAATAATATTTTCTTTTCCCTTCTTGTGTTTAATGACATAAGGGAAAGTCTCAATGAATTCAACCCATTTAGCATGTCTACGATTCAGTTTAGCTTGAATTTTAATATGTTTCAAAGATTCATGATCAGAATGTATAACAAATTTTTGGGCCATAAATAATGTTGCCATGTTTCTAAAGTCCGAACAAGAGTGATAGAGGCAAAGGTGTCCCGTCTTTCGATGAGATGATCGATATCGCTTTGGTGGCAGTCGACTTTGACGATCCGACTACGAACGTGCGAGGACGTCGCGCCTTAGCAATCGCTAAACCAACTCCGAGAGGTTATTGACCACGCCGGAGCACGATCAACCTGACCACGAGGGTCTGTTTCCTGCGAGCAAACGAAGAACACGCAAGAAACTGAGATTGCAATCTGGATATTGCGAATATAAGATGAAAGCTTTATTGATCAAGGTGGGGTTCTGTGACGCCTTTGTCTGGTCGTTGAACACAAACGAAGTACGCGAAGTTGCAGCTATGGCGAACTTTTATTCTAAACAAAACCCAAAGTCTAAACGATGCCCTAAGGGCTGTATATATGGAGGAAGAGGGGGGGAATTTCGTGGCCCTTGGTGGAGGGGTCCGAAATCAACCCTATCTCTTGTTTCCCCACACATACGGACTCTAAAAATAGCCTATACTTATGTATTTCAAAATTACATGGGCCTGGCCCAATAATAAGGTGACGCAGCACCTAAAATAGCCTCGGGACGAAATTTATGAAGTGGCATCTTGTATATTTCGTCCAAGGCTTCATGCACCCATTATGGTGGCTTCAAAGTCCTGAAATCATCACTTGTAACTCCATTCTTGTTCCCCTTGCGCATGCCATCATCTCCATGCTTGTTCTTGCTCCAATGTTCATCCTTCTCCAAGCTAGGCCCTTCATTTGTAAGCAAAACAAATGTATCCAATTTAGGCAGCATCATATTCTCATGAACATTAGAATCATTACCAAGAAACGAAAGTACCTGGTAATTTAGTTGGCGTGCACGAGCTCTAGTAATTGGTCCAGTATGTATAGCAGCAGGGGCTGTGGGTGTAACAATTGTATTGATGTCCTCATCAAAAGGTTATTGACCACGCTGGAGCACAATCAACCTGACCACGAAGGTCTATTCCTGCAAGCAATCGAAGAACAAGCAAGAATATGATAAAAGCAATCTGAATATTGCGAGTATATATGAAGTATTGATAAAGGTGAGGATCCGTAAGCGGTCTTGGTCTGGTCGTTGGACACTAACGAAGTACACGAAGTTGCAATGGCTAACTTTTAACTAAACAAATCCCAAGGAAAAGCTACTAGATTGATCTACTTATATAGGAGCAAGGGGTGGCGGCCAAGGAGGTGGGAGGACGTCCCAAGGCAGCCTAAAACTAAATCTAGGTCGTACAAGGCCAATGGGCCCAAGTGGAGGTGATGTAACACCTTTGGACTTGTAGTTTGACTCGGATTCTGCTGCCGCATCAGATTGTTTCGTTCACAACTCAACGCTCCGGACGAATTTGAAGGTGATTCCAATTGGGTTGGAAAGTGCACGAAATCTAGTTTCCAACAAAAAAAGAATCACCCAATTCGGAGTCCGTATGAAAAACTTGTGTGCGTTTTGAGTCAGGTGTGTCTGTGCAGTCCGAATCTGAATCCAGAACGTGAGAGACTTGGACTCTATCTTCTCTTGGGCCAAAAGTGACGTGAGAGAACTTTGTGGACAGCAAATAAACATCTCTTTCTTCCTTATCTTCATATGTGGATTGTACAAATGTCCCATACACCTGCAATTAGACAAAACACAAAAGTGTGTGAAGTATTTTTGTTCTGGATAACATAAATAGATTATTGAATAGTTTGCACTAGAAATCACCTGACAAATATGCATATATGCAATATTTTTGGTCATATCCAAGGTAGTCATGTCCTCATCATCCTCCCCTTCTTGAAAATAAAGCCGTCCTCGGCGTTGCTTAATCTGAAATGTGGCTAACAAAAGAGACAAGGTGTACATGTTGTATATGTAAATGTCATCCATTTTTACTTCCCTTGATTTTTGCATATATGACACATGAATAGATGAGTAACTTGCATAGTTCATAAAATCTAAAGCCAAAAAATTAGCACAAGAAGTAGAAGGCATGAAAATATTGCAACTCAGTTTGCACATATAAGTGAAGCTCTTATTCATTTCAAAAGATTGACAATGTTCATCATTAAACCATCCCAACATTGGTGAATAAACCTTACTTGCATCAAATTTACATGCTACAACATGCTTAAATAAGCAAACATGCAATAAGTCATTCAACACAGAATCATCACCAAGATTAGAGGTCATATCAAAATGATTAAACATTGGTTCTTTTGCATCAATAGTTAATTCAATGGGTGCACTCAAAATTGTTGGTATTTCAGTTGTTTGATCACATGGCAAAGTCAAATTATCAACGTAGTCCTCTAAAATAGGTGGTGTGATCAAAGTAGTGGCTAGCTCATCAGATGGTGCATTCAAATTGACAAGGCATTCATCATTCTCATGTAGAGATGGAAGATCAGTACCTTTGTCATTACCTCTTATGATCAACTCATATGATGTAGCCACTCTCGGGGGCAATGTGTCACATGGCGGAGGTGATGTAGTCCTGACAACAACGGATGTGGTTGTCATAGTATGCCTAGTAGTTGAAGGAACAATCATATCAACTCTTGGAATGTGCACCGTGCGCTTGTTCTCCTCGTGGCCAACACGTCGTTTTATTTCCTGTTCAGCTTTGCAAGCAAGATGAAACAAATGGTCCATAGGATAACACTCTTCATGAATTAGTATCTCTTGAATATCACGGTTTAATCCTCCCCAACATCTATCCATAAAATCATCTTCACTTTCTTCTAAAGAGGAATGCAACAAGGTAGTTTGTAAATCATCATAATATTTTGTTACAGTTTCACTACCTTGTTTTAAGTGTTGCAACTTCTTAATCATGTCACGAGTATAATAAGCAGGGACGAAAGTATGTCGCATGGCAAGTTTCAAATCATCCCAAGTAGTAGGTATATAATCAGGGTGTAACCGACAATATTCACTCCACCAAACCAAAGCATAACCAGTGAAAGAACCAACCGCAACCTTAACCTTTTTATGTTCATCGAAATTATGGGAAGCAAATATTTTTTTTATGTCGAACTCCCATTCAATATATAAAGCAGGTTTAAAACGGCCATTAAATGGTGGTATAGATACATTAACCTGATCATGTGCATTTGGATGTTTGTGCACCTCTCGTGATGGTTGTGGTATTTGCAAAGGTGGTGGCACGTCTCCCGCGATCGACAAAGCCCATGAATTGACTCTGGATCCTGTCATGATTAGTAGAACAAGAAACAAAACCCAAAAATAATGTTCCTATAACTACTAGGATGTGGTGGTAAAACGCTCACAGTAAAGCAAATATCAATGTCTTACAAGTTCTTACCATGCAGCAGGCGGTGATCGGCAACCAGCGGTGTCAAGTAACTCCGAATATTGAGTAAAGCGATTGCCAGGGGAGCGTACGTATACACGGTGTAGAAATATGTGGAGCTGGGTTGGCTATATATGGTAGCAAAAGATTAGCAATAATCAATTCAAAGATGCAATGTTGAATAAACGTTCAACGACGGTACTGTGCTGGTCCTAGGCTAGACCGGACTAGAGACGCGAGCCTAGAACACTAATAAGGTCACGGCGTAGCACAACTAGCATCAATGAAGGATACTAAGTAGCTCTTGACAGCAAGATATAAGTGAAGATCACAATGGTAGTGAAGATAATGATGAAAAACAACTGCCAAGTAGGATATACAACAACTCTCTCTCCAACTTTCCTCTTGAAAAGTTTGAGACAATTTTCTGATAAATTCTTTCAAAGAATGCTACTAACTCAAGCTTTCCAATGCAAAAAGAATCACTCAATTCCGAGTTGATATGAGGAGTCAAAGAATTCTAAAACTGGCCTGAAAAATTAGAACAAGCTGTGTTCACGAACTTCGGAGGGCAAAAAGACCTATTTAGAAGCCGATTTTGAGGTGTCAAATATTGAACTAGCTTCTGCAACTATTTAGATGCGGCTCGTCGCTATCTTCAATTTGAGTACTCACGGAGCCAAAACGGACTTTGTATGAGGAAGATACACCTGTTTTACTGAACAGTGCGCAAAACAGATTCCAATCCGAATTCAGGTACGAGATTGATTCTAGATAGATCCAATTTTTTTTCTTCTCTCTTTTTTTTTCTCACGCTTTTTTTCTTCTTTTTCTTCTCCCTCTTTTTCTTTTTTTTCTTTCCTTTTTTCTCTCTTTTTTCTCTTTATCTTCTTTTTCTCCCTCTTTCCAAGACAAACTAGATAAGATGCAGATTCGATCAGGCGAAGATGTGAGTGACCTCAACTATGATTATGACAATAAACAGTGCGTAGCACGTGGTGGAAATTGGTGGATGGGATGGTGGACAGCGGATGGGATAATGATGCAGCGGCTGCGTGACTAATGTGAACAGAACTCGAAACTCTAAAGGAACTAGACACTAAGACCAGCAACTCGACACGACGATGCAACCGATAATTCAACTATGCAAGCAATGAAAAGAAAATTGCAAAGGCTCAGTCTGGCTAGGACAAAGGATGAATAGATCTAACTTTTGTTTTGTGGCTTTTTCTTGGACAATAGGTAAGAAAATAAATCTAATCTAGGAAAAACTGGAAATTCTCACCGAGCAACCTGAAAACTGATACCACTTGATAGAGGCGGGGGGTGTCCCGATCTTTCGATGAGATGATAACTATCGATTTGGTGGAGACGACTTTGACGATCCGACTACAAACGTGCACGACGTTGCGCCTTAGCAATCGCTAAACCAATCTCCTGAGGTTACTGACGATGCTGGAAGCACGGTCAGCCTGACCACGAAGGTCTATTCCTGCAAGCAATCGAAGAACGAGCAAGAATATGATAAAGCAATCTGAATATTGCAAATATATATGAGGTATTGATAATGGTGGGGATCCGTAAGCGGTCTTGGTCTGGTCGTTGGACACAAACGAAGTACACGAAGTTGCACTGGCTAACTTTTAACTAAACAAATCCCAAGGAAAAAGCTACTAGATGGATCTACTTATATAGGAGGAAGGGGTGGCGGCCAAGGAGGTGGGAGAACGTCCCAAGGCATCCTAAAACCAACCCTAAGTCGTACAAGGCCAATGGGCCCAAGTGGAGGTGATGTAACACCTTTGGACTTGTAGTTTGACTCGGATTCTGCTGCAGCATCAGATTGTTTCGTCCACAACTCAACGCTCCGGACGAATTTGAAGGTGATTCCAATTGGGTTGGAAAGTGCACGAAATCTAGTTTCCAACAAAAAAAGAATCACCCAATTCGGAGTCCGTATGAAAAACTTGTGTGCGTTTTGAGTCAGGTGTGTCTGTGCAGTCCGAATCTGAATCCAGAACGTGAGAGACTTGGACTCTATCTTCTCTTGGGCCAAAAGTGACGTGAGAGAACTTTTTGGACAGCAAATAAACATCTCTTTCTTCCTTATCTTCATATGTGGATTGTACAAATGTCCCATACACCTGCAATTAGACAAAACACAAAAGTGTGTGAAGTATTTCTGTTCTGGATAACATAAATAGATTATTGAATAGTTTGCACTAGAAATCACCTGACAAATATGCATATATGCAATATTTTTGGTCATATCCAAGGTAGTCATGTCCTCATCATCCTCCCCTTCTTGAAAATAAAGCCGTCCTCGGCGTTGCTTAATCTGAAATGTGGCTAACAAAAGAGACAAGGTGTACATGTTGTATATGTATATGTCATCCATTTTTACTTCCCTTGATTTTTGCATATATGACACATGAATAGATGAGTAACTTGCATAGTTCATAAAATCTAAAGCCAAAAAATTAGCACAAGAAGTAGAAGGCATGAAAATATTGCAACTCAGTTTGCACATATAAGTGAAGCTCTTATTCATTTCAAAAGATTGACAATGTTCATCATTAAACCATCCCAACATTGGTGAATAAACCTTACTTGCAGCAAATTTACGTGCTACAACATGCTTAAATAAGCAAACATGCAATAAGTCATTCAACACAGAATCATCACCAAGATTAGAGGTCATATCAAAATGATTAAACATTGGTTCTTTTGCATCAATAGTTAATTCAATGGGTGCACTCAAAATTGTTGGTATTTCAGTTGTTTGATCACATGGCAAAGTCAAATTATCAACGTAGTCCTCTAAAATAGGTGGTGTGATCAAAGTAGTGGGTAGCTCATCAGATGGTGCATTCAAATTGACAAGGCATTCATCATTCTCATGTAGAGATGGAAGATCAGTACCTTTGTCATTACCTCTTATGATCAACTCAGATGATGTAGCCACTCTCGGGGGCGATGTGTCACATGGTGGAGGTGATGTAGTCCTGACAACAACGGATGTGGTTGTCATAGTATGCCTAGTAGTTGAAGGAACAATCATAGCAACTCTTGGAATGTGCACCGTGCGCTTGTTCTCCTTGTGGCGAACACGTCGTTTTATTTCCTGTTTAGCTTTGCAAGCAAGATGAAACAAATGGTCCATAGGATAACACACTTCATGAATTAGTATCTCTTGAATATCACGGTTTAATCCTTCCCAAAATCTATCCATAAAATCATCTTCACTTTCTTCTAAAGAGGAATGCAACAAGGTAGTTTGTAAATCATCATAATATTTTGTTACAGTTTCACTACCTTGTTTTAAGTGTTGCAACTTCTTAATCATGTCACGAGTATAATAAGCAGGGACGAAAGTATGTCGCATGGCAAGTTTCAAATCATCCCAAGTAGTAGGTATATAATCAGGGTGTAACCGACAATATTCACTCCACCAAACCAAAGCATAACCAGTGAAAGAACCAACCGCAACCTTAACCTTTTTATGTTCATTGAAATTATGGGAAGCAAATATATTTTTTATGTCGAACTCCCATTCAATATATAAAGCAGGTTTAAAACGACCATTAAATGGTGGTATAGATACATTAACCTGATCATGTGCATTTGGATGTTTGTGCACCTCTCGTGACGGTTGTGGTATTTGCAAAGGTGGTGGCACGTCTCCCGCGATCGACAAAGCCCATGAATTGACTCTGGATCCTGTCATGATTAGTAGAACAAGAAACAAAACCCAAAAATAATGTTCCTATAACTACTAGGATGTGGTGGTAAAACGCTCACAGTAAAGCAAATATCAATGTCTTACAAGTTCTTACCATGCAGCAGGCGGTGATCGGCAACCAGCGGTGTCAAGTAACTCCGAATATTGAGTAAAGCGATTGCCAGGGGAGCGTACGTATACACGGTGTAGAAATATGTGGAGCTGGTGATGAGGACATCAATACAATTGTTACACCCACAACCCCTGCTGCTATACATACTGGACCAATTACTAGAGCTCGTGCACGCCAACTAAATTACCAGGTACTTTCGTTTCTTGGTAATGATTCTAATGTTCATGAGAATATGATGCTGCCTAAATTGGATACATTTGTTTTGCTTACAAATGAAGGGCCTAGCTTGGAGAAGGATGAACATTGGAGCAAGAACAAGCATGGAGATGATGGCATGCGCAAGGGAAACAAGAACGGAGTTACAAGTGATGATTTCAGGACTTTGAAGCCACCATAATGGGTGCATGAAGCCTTGGACGAAATATACAAGATGCCACTTCATAAATTTCGTCCCGAGGCTATTTTAGGTGCTGCGTCACCTTATTATTGGGCCAGGCCCATGTAATTTCGAAATACATAAGTATAGGCTATTTTTAGTGTCCGTATGTGTGGGGAAACAAGAGATAGGGTTGATTTCGGACCCCTCCACCAAGGGCCACGAAATTCCCCCCTCTTCCTCCATATATACAGCCCTTAGGGCATCGTTTAGACTTTGGGTTTTGTTTAGATTAAAAGTTCGCCATAGCTGCAACTTCGCGTACTTCGTTTGTGTTCAACGACCAGACAAAGGCGTCACAGAACCCCACCTTGATCAATAAAGCTTTCATCTTATATTCGCAATATCCAGATTGCAATCTTAGTTTCTTGCTTGTTCTTCGTTTGCTCGCAGGAAACAGACCCTCGTGGTCAGGTTGATCGTGCTCCGGCGTGGTCAATAACCTCTCGGAGTTGGGTTAGCGATTGCTAAGGCGCGACGTCCTCGCACGTTCGTAGTCGGATCGTCAAAGTCGACTTCCACCAAAGCGAAATCCACCATCTCATCGAAAGACGGGACACCTTTGCCTCTATCATCACGAGTATAATAAGCAGGGACGAAAGTATGTCGCATGGCAAGTTTCAAATCATCCCAAGTAGTAGGTATATAATCAGGGTGTAACCGACAATATTCACTCCACCAAACCAAAGCATAACCAGTGAAAGAACCAACCGCAACCTTAACCTTTTTATGTTCATTGAAATTATGGGAAGCAAATATATTTTTTATGTCGAACTCCCATTCAATATATAAAGCAGGTTTAAAACGGCCATTAAATGGTGGTATAGATACATTAACCTGATCATGTGCATTTGGATGTTTGTGCACCTCTCGTGACGGTTGTGGTATTTGCAAAGGTGGTGGCACGTCTCCCGCGATCGACAAAGCCCATGAATTGACTCTGGATCCTGTCATGATTAGTAGAACAAGAAACAAAACCCAAAAATAATGTTCCTATAACTACTAGGATGTGGTGGTAAAACGCTCACAGTAAAGCAAATATCAATGTCTTACAAGTTCTTACCATGCAGCAGGCGGTGATCGGCAACCAGCGGTGTCAAGTAATTCCAAGTATTGAGTAAAGCGATTGCCAGGGGAGCGTACGTATACACGGTGTAGAAATATGTGGAGCTGGGTTGGCTATATATAGTAGCAAAAGATTAGCAATAATCAATTCAAAGATGCAATGTTGAATAAACGCTCAACGATGGTACTGTGCTGGTCCTAGGCTAGACCAAACTAGAGACGCGAGCCTAGAACACTAATGAGGTCACGTCGTAGCACAACCAGCATCAATAAATGATATGAAGTAGCTCTGGACAGCAAGATATAAGTGAAGATCACAATAGCAGTAGACCTATTTAGAAGCTGATGTTGAGGTGCCGAATACTGAACTAGCTTCTGCAACTATTTAGATGCGGCTTGTCGCTAGCTTTCATTTGAGTACTCGTGGAGCCAAAACAGACTTCATATGAAGAAGTTATGCCTGTTTTACTGAACAGTGCACAAAACAGATTCCAATCCGAATTCAACTACGAGATTGAGTCTAGATAGATCCGATTTTTTTTCTCCTCTCTTTTTTTTCTCACACTTTTTTTTCTTTTCCTTTCTTTTTTTTTCTCTGACTTTTTTTACTTTTTTTTTCTCTCGTTTTTTCTCTCTCTTTTTTTCTCCCTCTTTCCAAAACAACTAGATAAGTTGCAGATTGGAGCAAGTGAAGATGTGAACGATCTCAACTATTATTATGACAATGAATGGTGGATAGCACGTGGTGGAAATTGATGGATGGGTGGTGGACAGCGGAAGAGATAATGATGCAACGGTGGCGTGACTAATGTAAACAGAACTCGAAACTCTAAACGAACTAGACACTAAGACCAGCAACTCGACACGATGATGCAACCGATAATTCAACTATGCAAGCAATGAAAAGAAAATTGCAAAGGCTCAGACTGGCTTGGACCAAGGATGAATAGATCTAACTCTTTTTTGTGGCTTTTTCTTGGACAATAGGTAAGAAAATAAATCTAATCTAGGAAAAACTGGAAATTCTCACCGAGCAACCTGAAAACTGATACCACTTGATAGAGGCGGGGGTGTCCCGATCTTTCGATGAGATGATAACTATCCATTTGGTGAAGATGACTTTGACGATCCGACTACAAACGTGCACGACGTTGCGCCTTAGCAATCGCTAAACCAACTCCGAAAGGTTATTGACCACGCTAGAGCACAATCAACCTGACCACGAAGGTCTATTCCTGCAAGCAATCGAAGAACAAGCAAGAATATGATAAAAGCAATCTGAATATTGCGAGTATATATGAAGTATTGATAAAGGTGAGGATCCGTAAGCGGTCTTGGTCTGGTCGTTGGACACAAACGAAGTACACGAAGTTGCAATGGCTAACTTTTAACTAAACAAATCCCAAGGAAAAGCTACTAGATGGATCTACTTATATAGGAGCAAGGGGTGGCGGCCAAGGAGGTGGGAGGACGTCCCAAGGCAGCCTAAAACTAAATCTAGGTCGTACAAGGCCAATGGGCCCAAGTGGAGGTGATGTAACACCTTTGGACTTGTAGTTTGACTCGGATTCTGCTGCCGCATCAGATTGTTTCGTCCACAACTCAACGCTCCGGACGAATTTGAAGGTGATTCCAATTGGGTTGGAAAGTGCACGAAATCTAGTTTCCAACAAAAAAAGAATCACCCAATTCGGAGTCCGTATGAAAAACTTGTGTGCGTTTTGAGTCAGGTGTGTCTGTGCAGTCCGAATCTGAATCCAGAATGTGAGAGACTTGGACTCTATCTTCTATTGGGCCAAAAGTGACGTGAGAGAACTTTGTGGACAGAAAATAAACATCTCTTTCTTCCTTATCTTCATATGTGGATTGTACAAATGTCCCATACACCTGGAATTAGACAAAACACAAAAGTGTGTGAAGTATTTTTGTTCTGGATAACATAAATAGATTATTGAATAGTTTGCACTAGAAATCACCTGACAAATATGCATATATGCAATATTTTTGGTCATATCCAAGGTAGTCATGTCCTCATCATTAAGTCATTAGAAATCATTGTGGCCTCACATGCCGTGTCAACTACCTCACTCACTAAGTGTTGTGGCTCACTCACTCCCTCAAGGATGCACTCACTCATATTGTTGGTGGAGTCACTCAAATGGCGCTCAACCTCACATAGGATGTGTGGCATGCTCTCCTGTGTGGGGCTAGTGGTGGTCACACTCATCCTCTCATAGGAAATGCTCTCAATGTCACATATGGTGGAGTCACTCATGTCACTCATGTGGTGGTGGATCTCCTCACATGGCAAATATGGCATCTCGACATATGTGGGTGTCGGAGAGATGTAGGTGCAAATGTCTTCATGCACGGTCTCGTATCTTGACATGACTACCTTGGATATGACCAAAAATATTGCATATATGCATATTTGTCAGGTGATTTCTAGTGCAATCTATTCAATAATTTATTTATGTTATCCAGAACAAAAATACTTCACACACTTTTGTGTTTTGTCTAATTGCAGGTGTATGGGACATTTGTACAATCCACATATGAAGATAAGGAAGAAAGAGATGTTTATTTGCTGTCCAAAAAGTTCTCTCACGTCACTTTTGGCCCAAGAGAAGATAGAGTCCAAGTCTCTCACGTTCTGGATTCAGATTCGGACTGCACAGACATACCTGACTCAAAACGCACACAAGTTTTTCATACGGACTTCGAATTGGGTGATTCTTTTTTTGTTGGAAACTAGATTTCGTGCACTTTCCAACCCAATTGGAATCACCTTCAAATTCGTCCGGAGCGTTGAGTTGTGGATGAAACAATCTGATGTTGCAGGAGAATCCGAGTCAAACTACAAGTCCAAAGGTGTTACATCACCTCCACTTGGGCCCATTGGCCTTGTACGACCTAGATTTAGTTTTAGGCTGCCTTGGGACGTCCTCCCACCTCCTTGGCCGCCACCCCTTTGATAGAGGCGGAGGTGTCCCGTCTTTCGATGAGATGATGGATTTCGCTTTGGTGGAAGTCGACTTTGACGATCCGACTACGAACGTGCGAGGACGTCGCGCCTTAGCAATCGCTAAACCAACTCCAAGAGGTTATTGACCACGCCGGAGCACGATCAACCTGACCACGAGGGTCTGTTTCCTGCGAGCAAACGAAGAACAAGCAAGAAACTGAGATTGCAATCTGAATATTGCGAATATAAGATGAAAGCTTTATTGATCAAGGTGGGGTTCTGTGACGCCTTTGTCTGGTCGTTGAACACAAACGAAGTACGCGAAGTTGCAGCTATGGCGAACTTTTAATCTAAACAAAACCCAAAGTCTAAACGATGCCCTAAGGGCTGTATATATGGAGGAAGAGGGGGGAATTTCGTGGCCCTTGGTGGAGGGGTCCGAAATCAACCCTATCTCTTGTTTCCCCATACATACGGACTCTAAAAATAGCCTATACTTATGTATTTCGAAATTACATGGGCCTGGCCTAATAATAAGGTGACGCAGCACCTAAAATAGCCTCGGGACGAAATTTATGAAGTGGCATCTTGTATATTTCGTCCAAGGCTTCATGCACCCATTATGGTGGCTTCAAAGTCCTGAAATCATCACTTGTAACTCCGTTCTTGTTCCCCTTGCGCATGCCATCATCTCCATGCTTGTTCTTGCTCCAATGTTCATCCTTCTCCAAGCTAGGCCCTTCATTTGTAAGCAAAACAAATGTATCCAATTTAGGCAGCATCATATTCTCATGAACATTAGAATCATTACCAAGAAACGAAAGTACCTGGTAATTTAGTTGGCGTGCACGAGCTCTAGTAATTGGTCCAGTATGTATAGCAGCAGGGGCTGTGGGTGTAACAATTGTATTGATGTCCTCATCAGAATAGGCGGTAATCCCGGTGGCACGTCTTGTGGAAAGACGTCAGCGAACTCCTGCAAAATGTTAGTGACAGCAGGAGGCAAAGAGGAAGGCACGTCCTCGAATGAAAATAATGCCTCTTTGCACACAAAAGCATAGCAAACAGATTTGGTGAAATCTAGCTCATCAATATCAGATTTGGTGGCAAATAAACATGCACTTTTCAATTTAATTTCAGAAGCAACACTAGATGGTTTATTATTAGGCTTCATTTGTTGCTCAAATTCTTTTGCCACAATCTGATTTTCACTCTTATTCGTCTCCTGTTTTGTTTTATTAGCTCTATTAATATCATCTTTCAAAATGGAATCAGGAGTCATAGGAAGCAAAGTAATATTTTTATCCTTATGAACAAGAGTATAGTGATTGTTTCTACCATGGTGTACAGAATTTTTATCAAATTGCCATGGTCTACCAAGTAATAAGGAACATGCTTGCATAGGTACCACATCACAATCAACATAATCAGCATATGTAGAGATACTAAAATGCACACGAACAGTACGTGTTACCTTAACCTTGCCGCTGTTGTTGAACCATTGGATGTAGTAAGGATGTGGATGTGGTCTTGTGGTGAGAGAAAGCTTCTCCACCATCTCCATGCTAGCCAAGTTGTTGCAGCTCCCTCCGTCTATGATGACGCGCACAGAACGTTCCTTCACAACTCCCTTGGTATGGAACAAATTGTGCCTCCGATTTTGCTCAGCTTGTGTGACCTGCACACTCAAAACACGTTGAGCAACTAAACATTCATACCTGTCAACGTCTTCAGGAGCCATGTATTGCGTCTCATGATCAGAATCATCTCCACCATGTTCTTCACGTGTAATAAGAGCCAAAGTCTCCTCATCATAGTCACTAGCGGACTCATATCCACCATCCGCGGTAGCAATCATCACACGCGGAGATTTGCATTCTCTCGCATAATGACCTCCTCCCTTACAACGACGACAAATAATATCACTTGTGTGCCCTGTTGATGCCATGGAAGAAAAAGAACTCCGTGCAGGCCCAGCAGGTGCGCTCTTGGCAGATAATGGTGGTTGTGCCTGTTTTCTTATATCACGACTGGAGCAGGCACCTAATTGAGGTGCTGGTGCAGTTGAAGTAGAAGATGCACGCGGTGTCCATGATGAAGGTCGGCCTGCAGAAAAGTTAGTTCGCGCCAATGCTTGTCGATCCTGCACTTCACGTTCAGCTTTACAAGCAAGATGGAATAAACGAGTGATATTAGTATACTCCTTATAGTCTAGAATGGTCTGAATCTCTCTATTTAATCCACCCAGAAAACGTGCAAGCATAGCTTCATTCTCCTCAACAATACCACATCTAATCATGCCAGTTTGTAATTCCTGATAATATTCTTCTACAGAATTTTTTCCTTGTCTTAAGCGCTGTAATTTTTGAAGCAATTCACGTTGATAATATGGTGGAACCCAACGAGTACGCATAGCAGTTTTCAAAGCAGCCCAAGTAGCGGGAATAGGATATAATCTACAATGTTCAGACCACCATACACATGCAAAACTAGTGAAAGCACAAACAGCAGCAGCAACCCGTCTCTCCTCGGGATATTGTAAACATGAAAATCGTTGTTCAGTTTCTAACTCCCAAGTAAGATATATATCAGGAACATATCTACCCTCAAATGGTGGAATATTCAATTTCAGTTTAGGAATATGGACATCATCTCGTACCTGAGGTGGTGGTGCAGGCCTACCATTACGAATATATACCTGAGGTCGACCTGCTGGTGGTGGTACAGGTGGCTGCACGTAGTGTTGATTTTGATCAACCTCATCCTCATAATCTCCCACATAATCATCCTCCTCCGCATCAGCAGCAGGAGCCACAGAAGTATCAACAGCAGCACCAACAGTTTGGCCAAACGCAAGAGGAACACGGCTTGCTCGGCGGAGGTCTGCTTCGCGACGTGGAGGTAGTCGTTGTTGTTGTTGTTGGAGAGGTGCGTTAGGTGCAGCGGGTGGTGGTGGTGGAAGACGCGCGAGCAATTCATTAAACTTGTTATCGAGCTTTGTTTCGAACGTCTTCTCAAGGTGATAGAGGCAAAGGTGTCCCGTCTTTCGATGAGATGGTGGATTTCGCTTTGGTGGAAGTCGACTTTGACGATCCGACTACGAACGTGTGAGGACGTCGCGCCTTAGCAATCGCTAAACCAACTCCGAGAGGTTATTGACCACGCCGGAGCACGATCAACCTGACCACGAGGGTCTGTTTCCTGCGAGCAAACGAAGAACAAGCAAGAAACTAAGATTGCAATCTGGATATTGCGAATATAAGATGAAAGCTTTATTGATCAAGGTGGGGTTCTGTGACGCCTTTGTCTGGTCGTTGAACACAAACGAAGTACGCGAAGTTGCAGCTATGGCGAACTTTTAATCTAAACAAAACCCAAAGTCTAAACGATGCCCTAAGGGCTGTATATATGGAGGAAGAGGGGGGGAATTTCGTGGCCCTTGGTGGAGGGGTCCGAAATCAACCCTATCTCTTGTTTCCCCACACATACGGACTCTAAAAATAGCCTATACTTATGTATTTCGAAATTACATGGTCCTGGCCCAATAATAAGGTGACGCAGCACCTAAAATAGCCTCGGGACGAAATTTATGAAGTGGCGTCTTGTATATTTCGTCCAAGGCTTCATGCACCCATTATGGTGGCTTCAAAGTCCTGAAATCATCACTTGTAACTCCGTTCTTGTTTCCCTTGCGCATGCCATCATCTCCATGCTTGTTCTTGCTCCAATGTTCATCCTTCTCCAAGCTAGGCCCTTCATTTGTAAGCAAAACAAATGTATCCAATTTAGGCAGCATCATATTCTCATGAACATTAGAATCATTACCAAGAAACGAAAGTACCTGGTAATTTAGTTGGCGTGCACGAGCTCTAGTAATTGGTCCAGTATGTATAGCAGCAGGGGCTGTGGGTGTAACAATTGTATTGATGTCCTCATCAGATAGCATATTTGTTGTCGTGGATAGATTCTCGAAAATGGCACACTTTATACCATGTCATAAAAGCGATGATGCTGTTAATGTTGCTGATTTGTTCTTTCGTGAAATTATTTGCTTGCATGGTGTGCCAAATACTATTGTTTCAGATCGTGATACTAAATTTCTTAGCCACTTTTGGAGATGTTTATGGGCTAAGTTGGGGACTAAACTGCTTTTTAGTACTACTTGTCACCCCCAAACTGATGGACAAACTGAAGTAGTCAATAGAACGTTGTCTACTATGCTTAGGGCTGTTTTGAAGAATAATAAGAAAATGTGGGAGGAATGCTTGCCTCATATTGAATTTGCTTATAATCGTTCATTGCATTCTACTACTAAGATGTGCCCTTTTGAAGTTGTGTATGGTTTCCTACCTCGTGCACCTATTGATTTGTTGCCTCTTCCATCTTCGGAGAAGGTTAATTTTGATGCTAAACAACGTGCTGAATTGATTTTAAAAATGCATGAGTTAACTAAGGAAAACATTGAGCGCATGAATGCTAAATATAAACTTGCTGGAGATAAGGGTAGAAAACATGTTGTGTTTGCACCTGGAGATCTTGTTGGTTACATTTGCGTAAGGATAGATTTCCTGATTTGCGCAAATCAAAGTTAATGCCACGTGCTGATGGTCCCTTTAAGGTGTTAGAGAAAATAAATGATAATGCATATAAACTTGAGCTGCCTGCAGATTTTGGGGTTAGTCCCACTTTTAACATTGCAGATTTGAAGCCTTATTTGGGTGAGGAAGATGAACTTCCGTCGAGGACGACTTCATTTCAAGAAGGGGAGGATGATGAGGACATCAATACAATTGTTACACCCACAGCCCCTGCTGCTATACATACTGGACCAATTACTAGAGCTCGTGCACGCCAACTAAATTACCAGGTACTTTCGTTTCTTGGTAATGATTCTAATGTTCATGAGAATATGATGCTGCCTAAATTGGATACATTTGTTTTGCTTACAAATGAAGGGCCTAGCTTGGAGAAGGATGAACATTGGAGCAAGAACAAGCATGGAGATGATGGCATGCGCAAGGGGAACAAGAATGGAGTTACAAGTGATGATTTCAGGACTTTGAAGCCACCATAATGGGTGCATGAAGCCTTGGACGAAATATACAAGATGCCACTTCATAAATTTCGTCCCGACGCTATTTTAGGTGCTGCGTCACCTTATTATTGGGCCAGGCCCATGTAATTTCGAAATACATAAGTATAGGCTATTTTTAGAGTCCGTATGTGTGGGGAAACAAGAGATAGGGTTGATTTCGGACTCCTCCACCAAGGGCCACGAAATTCCCCCCTCTTCCTCCATATATACAGCCCTTAGGGCATCGTTTAGACTTTGGGTTTTGTTTAGATTAAAAGTTCGCCATAGCTGCAACTTCGCGTACTTCGTTTGTGTTCAACGACCAGACAAAGGCGTCACAGAACCCCACCTTGATCAATAAAGCTTTCATCTTATATTCGCAATATCCAGATTGCAATCTTAGTTTCTTGCTTGTTCTTCGGTTGCTCGCAGGAAACAGACCCTCGTGGTCAGGTTGATCGTGCTCCGGCGTGGTCAATAACCTCTCAGAGTTGGTTTAGCGATTGCTAAGGCGCGACGTCCTCGCACGTTCGTAGTCGGATCGTCAAAGTCGACTTCCACCAAAGCGAAATCCACCATCTCATCGAAAGACGGGACACCTTTGCCTCTATCAGTGTCCATGATGAAGGTCGGCCTGCAGAAAAGTTAGTTCGCGCCAATGCTTGTCGATCCTGCACTTCACGTTCAGCTTTACAAGCAAGATGGAATAAACGAGTGATATTAGTATACTCCTTATAGTCTAGAATGGTCTGAATCTCTCTATTTAATCCACCCAGAAAACGTGCAAGCATAGCTTCATTCTCCTCAACAATACCACATCTAATCATGCCAGTTTGTAATTCCTGATAATATTCTTCTACAGAATTTTTCCCTTGTCTTAAACGCTGCAATTTTTGAAGCAATTCACGTTGATAATATGGTGGAACCCAACGCGTACGCATAGCAGTTTTCAAAGCAGCCCAAGTAGTTGGAATAGGATATAATCTACAATGTTCAGACCACCATACACATGCAAAACTAGTGAAAGCACAAACAACAGCAGCAACCCGTCTCTCCTCGGGATATTGTAAACATGTAAAACGTTGTTCAGTTTCTAACTCCCAAGTAAGATATATATCAGGAACATATCTACCCTCAAATGGTGGAATATTCAATTTCAGTTTAGGAATATGGACATCATCTCGTACCTGAGGTGGTGGTGCGGGCCTACCATTACGAATATATACCTGAGGTCGACCTGGTGGTGGTGGTGCTGGTGGCTGCACGTAGTTCGGATTTTGATCAACCTCATCCTCATAATCTCCCACATAATCATCATCCTCCTGGGTACCAGCAGCAGCAGTAGCAGGAGCCAAAGAAGCACCAACAGCAGTAGCAGCGGCACCAGAATTTTGTCCTGGCTCAATAGGAACACGCTGTGCTCGTCCATACTGATTCGGAAGGGGGCGTAGTTGTTGTTGTTGCAGAGGTGCGACAGGTGCAGCCGGTGGTGGAAGACGCGCAAGCAGTTCATTAAATCTGTTATCGAGCTTTGTTTTGAACGTCTTCTTAAGGCCAGTAATCTTCTCCATGGCCTCTTCAAAATTATTCAGCAGATCTTGCACCTGTTCAGTCATCATGTGCTGAAACTTATCATGAAGCTCCTTGTTCGATAAATTCTCCCAGTCAATCTCGTCGGCTTGTGATCCTGGCATGGTTAGCAGCAATAGAAACACACAAGAATATGATCCTACAGACTACGAACAAGTGGTGGTGGTGGGTGTCACAAATCCGTCAAGCAAACCTCAAATTCTTACCAGTTCTTACCCAGCAGAAGATGGTGATCGGCAACCATTGTAGTCAAAACTCTCAAAGCTTGGATAGAGCGATTACCAGGGAGAGTCAAACGCACGACGTAGATGTATGTGGAGCTGGGAAGGCTTATAATATGGTAGCAAAAAGGGTCAGCAATAATCAATTCAGAGATGCAAAGTTGAATAAACGCTCAACGACGGTACTGTGCTGGTCCTAGGCTAGACTGTGCTAGAGACGCGAGCCTAGAACACCAACAAAATCACGGCGCGGCACGTAAACAAGGGAAAAGCACACTCTGAATTTTTTTTCGCTCTTTTTTTTTGCGCTCTTTTTTTTTGCGAAAAATCACTATAATGGCGAGTGTCTCAAAACTCTTCCTAGCTTAAACGGACAGGATGGGCACGAAATTTTTTCGACCAATTTTTTTTTTTCGACTGCCCGGACCCAGAAACTAGAAACGGGTAAAAAAAAACTTCCTATAATGACACCTGTCTCAAAACACTCAGAAACACCTAAAAATAGGATAGCCAGAATTTTTTTCGAAAAATGCGTTTTCGAAAAATTTTGGGCCTAAACGGAGCGTGGCTACCCGACTCTTTTTTTTTCCGAAACCTACTCCGGCAAGGAAACACGAATCGGAATCTAGATGGATCTCGAAAACAAACCTAATATGCAAGGAACTCGGATTGATGGTGGATATATGGTGGTGGTATATGGCAGCGGTGGTGGTAGCGGTGGTAGTATATGGATATGGATCGGTGGTGGTATATGGACACGGATTGGTGGTGGTATATGGATACGGATTCGGAGCGGTGGCGGATAAGCGGTGGTGGTAGATGGCAGGGGCGATGATGATAGTGCGGCGGCGGCGTGACAACTTATGACCAGAACTCGAAACTCTAAAAGACTAGACTCTAAGACCAGCAACTAGACACGACGATGCAACCGCAAATTCAACAAAGCAAAACCCTAAAAAGATTATGCAAAGGCTCAGATTGGTTCGGATATGATGAACTAACCCTAATTTTTTTTGTGGCTTTTTCGTGGACTGTAGGTATGAAGAACAAACTCGATCTAAACTACGAAAAACTGTAAAATCTCACCGAGCAACCTGGAACTCTGATACCACTTGATAGAGGCGGAGGTGTCCCGTCTTTCGATGAGATGATGGATTTCGCTTTGGTGGAAGTTGACTTTGACGATCCGACTACGAACGTGCGAGGACGTCGCGCCTTAGCAATCGCTAAACCAACTCCGAGAGGTTATTGACCACGCCGGAGCACGATCAACCTGACCACGAGGGTCTGTTACCTGCGAGCAAACGAAGAACAAGCAAGAAACTGAGATTGCAATCTGGATATTGCGAATATAAGATGAAAGCTTTATTGATCAAGGTGGGGTTCTGTGACGCCTTTGTCTGGTCGTTGAACACAAACGAAGTACGCGAAGTTGCAGCTATGGCGAACTTTTAATCTAAACAAAACCCAAAGTCTAAACGATGCCCTAAGGGCTGTATATATGGAGGAAGAGGGGGGAATTTCGTGGCCCTTGGTGGAGGGGTCCGAAATCAACCCTATCTCTTGTTTCCCCATACATACGGACTCTAAAAATAGCCTATACTTATGTATTTCGAAATTACATGGGCCTGGCCCAATAATAAGGTGACGCAGCACCTAAAATAGCCTCGAGACGAAATTTATGAAGTGGCATCTTGTATATTTCGTCCAAGGCTTCATGCACCCATTATGGTGGCTTCAAAGTCCTGAAATCATCACTTGTAACTCCGTTCTTGTTCCCCTTGCGCATGCCATCATCTCCATGCTTGTTCTTGCTCCAATGTTCATCCTTCTCCAAGCTAGGCCCTTCATTTGTAAGCAAAACAAATGTATCCAATTTAGGCAGCATCATATTCTCATTAACATTAGAATCATTACCAAGAAACGAAAGTACCTGGTAATTTAGTTGGCGTGCACGAGCTCTAGTAATTGGTCCATGATAGAAGCAAAGGTGTCCCGTCTTTCGATGAGATGATGGATATCGCTTTGGTGGAAGTCGACTTTGACGATCCGACTACGAACGTGCGAGGACTTCGCACCTTAGCAATCGCTAAACCAACTCCGAGAGGTTATTGACCACGCCGGAGCACGATCAACCTGACCACGAGGGTCTGTTTCCTGCGAGCAAACGAAGAACAAGCAAGAAACTAAGATTGCAATTTGGATATTGCGAATATAAGATGAAAGCTTTATTGATCAAGGTGGGGTTCTGTGACGCCTTTGTCTGGTCGTTGAACACAAACGAAGTACGCGAAGTTGCAGCTATGGCGAACTTTTAATCTAAACAAAACCCAAAGTCTAAACGATGCCCTAAGGGCTGTATATATGGAGGAAGAGGGGGGAATTTCGTGGCCCTTGGTGGAGGGGTCCGAAATCAACCCTATCTCTTGTTTCCCCACACATACGGACTCTAAAAATAGCCTATACTTATGTATTTCGAAATTACATGGGCCTGGCCCAATAATAAGG